>NC_091771.1:0-273602 GCF_029378745.1 Bos indicus | reverse complement strand
TCTGGCTCCAAAATCACTACAGATGGTGACTGCAGCCATGAAATTAAAAGACACTTACTCCTTGGAAGAAAAGTTATGACCAACCTAGATAGCATATTCAAAAGCAGAAATATTACTTTGCCAACAAAGGTTCGTCTAGTCAAGGCTATGGTTTTTCCTGTGGTCATGTATGGATGTGAGAGTTGGACTGTGAAGAAGGCTGAGTGCTGAAGAATTAATGCTTTTGAACTGTGATGTTGGAGAAGACTCTTGAGAGTCCCTTGGACTGCAAGGAGATCCAATCAGTCCATTCTGAAGGAGATCAGCCCTGGGATTTCTTTGGAAGGAATGATGCTAAAGCTGAAACTCCAGTACTTTGGCCACCTCATGCAAAGAGTTGACTCATTGGAAAAGACTCTGATGCTGGGAGGGATTGGGGGCAAGAGGAGAAGGGGACGACAGAGGATGAGATGGCTGGATGGCATCACTGACTCTATGGACATGAGTCTGAGTGAACTCCGGGAGTTGGTGATGGACAGGGAGGCCTAGCGTGCTGCAATTCATGGGGTCACAAAGAGTCAGACACGACTGAGTGACTGATCTGATCTGATCTGATCTTGCGTGTGAGATGAGTGCAATTGTGTGATAGTTTAAGCATTTTTTTGGCATTGCCTTTCTTTGGGATTGGAATGAAAACTGACATTTACCAGTCCTGTGGCCAATGCTGAGTTTTCCAATTTCGCTGGCATATTGTGTGCAGCACTTTCACAGCATCATTTTTTAGTATTTGAAATGATCAACTGGAATTTCATCACCTCCACTAGCTTTGTTTGTAGTGATGCTTCCTAAATCCCACTTGACTTCACATTCCAGGATGTCTGGCTCTAGGTGAGTGATCACACCATCGTGATTATCCGGGTCATGAAGATGTTTTTAGTACAGTTCTTCTGTGTATTCTTGCCACCTCTTCTTAATATCACCTGCTTCTGTTAGGTCCCTACCATTTCTTTCCTTTATTGAGCCCATCTTTGCATGAAATGTTCCCTTGGGATCTCTAATTATCTTGAAGAGATCTCTAGTCTTTCCCATTCTATTGTTTTCCTCTATTTCTTTGCATTGATTGCTGAGGAAGGCTTTCTTATCTCTCCTTGTTATTCTTTGGAACTCTGCATTCAAATAGGTATATCTTTCCTTTTCTCCTTTGCTTTTCACTTCCCTTCTTTTCACAGCTATTTTTAAGGCCTCCTCAGACAGCCATTTTGCTTTTTTGCGTTTCTTTTTCTTGGGAATGGTCTTGATTCCTGTCTCCTGTACAATGTCATGAACCTCCAACCACAGCTCATCAGGCACTCTATCAAATCTAGTCCCTTAAATCTATTTCTCACTTCCACTGTATAGTCATAAAGGATCTGATTTCAGTCATACCTGAATGGTATAATGGTTTTCTCCATTTTCTTCAGTTTGAGTCTGAATTTGCCAATAAAGAGTTCATGATCTGAGCCACAGTCATTTAGACAATATAAATTTCTGTAACATGTGCAATGTTCCATAAAAACAAAACAAAACAAAACAAAATACTATTCTACCACTGTATTATATGGTCCAGAGGAACAAATTTTGTTTGAAATGCCTTTGGTTATGCACACAAGATTGCTGTTTGGACTCAGGGGTTTCTCCTTAGAAATTCATGTTGATGTATGGCAAAACCAATACTATATTGTAAAGTAATTAGCCTCCAATTAAAATAAATTATTTTATGTTAAAAAAAAAAAGAAATTTGTAGTAATGTGATCCCTTACCCAGCTGATAGTAACTATTTGGGATTTTTTTGTTTGTTTATTTGTTTGTTTTTGAGAAACAACTCTTGCCTCCTCAGGGCCCTAGGAGAGACAGAATACTTGACCATACAGACTAAAATTACCATTTGACCTGAGCTGCCTATCATGACTTAGGTATTCTGTGATCTTTCAAACCTTAAAGGTGTATGTGTACAGCAATAGTCCATCATCAAACAGATGTGGTATATACAAGATTTGGCTTGGGTAGGTCTTAAATTTGTAAATAGTTTGCATAGCCTATGTTCCAGATGCCCATATCTCATCCTCCTACTTTGTTGCCTCTTTCTTGTCAATCTATACCTGTGATTTTGTAGAATATTCAGTTGAATATTGTGGGATAATTCTCCATGGATCTCTTATACTGCTACGTGTCTTTTGAGCAAAAGAGCTGACTCGTTTTACTCTACTTTACCTTTTGAAGGATATTTGTAAAGCATAGAGCCTTGGAAGAGAAAGATAGCATCTCCCTCTGGAGAACATGACAAGCTTAATTACAGTCCAGTATAATAAAGATGAGCTTTCTCTGGTGGCTCAGTCAGTAAAGAATCTGCCTGCAGTGCAGGAGACCTGGGTTCAGTCCCTTGGTTGGGAAGATCCCTTGGAGGAGGACATGGCACCCACTCCAGTATTCTTACCTGGAGAATTGCCATAGACAGAGGAGCCTGGCAGGCTGCAGTCCATGCAGTCACAGACAGTTGGACATAACTGAGCGACTAAGCACACTGCACACCCATAATAAAAATAATGTCAGGGCAAAAAATAGACCAACAGAATAAGAGCTTGGGTTTCCTAAACTTGTTTATTTTCTATTGTAATACAGGCTATAATATATTCAGTCAATATCTGATCCCCTTTGAATCACTTTGTGGGAATTGGATTTCAGTGAACCAGCATGATTGCTGATACTCTGGCTATTGCTACTTTTGTGACTAGTAACTCTTTATCTTTGACTCAATTCTTTATCTTTGACTGAGTACATTAATTCTTCTTTCCAGTATCCATCAAACCGTGGCAGACTAGCTTGTTAACTTGCAAACAGAGGAAACTTTCAGATTCTTCATAGGCACTGTGAGTTTTATCCATGAGAATGAAGTGATGACAGAGGCATGGCTTTCTAGAAGAAAAAGGATGACTATTTGAGCTGACATAAGGAACACAAAATTTGCATTTGGAGCTGTTAGCAAATGTTCTTTTCTAAGTGGTGAGTGACTGGAAGTGCTATTAAGAGTTCCTCAGTTCTGTACCTATTAATGCATGTTTAAAGGATGCATATGGGAAAAAGAATTGAAAAAGGCCACCCAAATGGTGATTTGATTGCTGCTCACTCTCCTTCAGGCAGGAGGAAAGAGCTATGTTTTTATGACAGCAGGAACACAAGTTCTGCAGTCCCAGATGAAGGATAAGATGACTATAGCTATTGAGTCAAGAAGTCCCCCAAAATAAAATACATGGTGCTAGGAATGAAGATGTAGAACATTAGATGGACAAAAAACATTAGAAATTTCTTTAGTTGAGCTATGTGGAAAGCTTCTCACAGGAGAAATTAAACACAATGCCTTATTTATTGGAATGACATGACCCCATCATTTCTACCTGCTCTACCTTGATATTACTACTTCAAGGAAAAAGATGCTTATGGATGAGAAAGAGTTTATATTTAGAATGTTTTCAGTTATACTAGACATTGTACTATCATCTTACATGGAATCAGGCCTTTGCTGATTTATTCAGCAAATGAACCCTGGTGCACAATTTATTCCATAACAGAGACTGTTCATTTCTACACTACATACAGTACCCCCAAACAAGAGACAGCTTAAATATTAAAATGGTTAGTTGCATGTATTGTGTTTTTACCTTAGTAGGGTCCATGGGACATTGCTGCTGCTGCTAAGTTGCTTCAGTCCTGTCCGATTCTGTGTGACCCCATAGACGGCAGCCCACCAGGCTCCACCATCCCTGGGATTCTCCAGGCAAGAACACTGGAGTGGGTTGCCATTTCCTTCTCCAATGCATGAAAGTGAAAAGTGAAAGTGAAGTCGCTCAGTCGTGTCCGACTCTTAGCAACCCTATGGACTGCAGCCTACCAGGCTCTTCCGTCCATAGGATTTTCCAGGCAAGAGTACTGGAGTGGGGTGTCATTGCCTTCTCCCCATGGGACACTATATGGCAATAAATATAAAATATTCTATTTCTTCATCTGTGCTATGATTACACAGATGTGGACACTTGATAAATATTCATTCAGTTTTATGCTAATGATTTGGGGGCTTTTCTTATACCTATATTAAAATGTACTTTAGTAAAAAGTTATTTTAAAACAAACAGCAAAAATTAGGGAAGTATCTTTCTCTTAGGAGGAGTAAGTTCTACTGTCATTGAGATTCTGGTTTTCAGTGAGCCAACTTAATATCTAATAATAAAGCAAAATCTCTATGTAAAAGTTTAAATATTAAGAATTCATCAATTGAAAATGAATAAAACCAAACACAACAACAGCAACTTTAGTTGTGTCTTCCTTAGAAGACACTTCTCTTTCAGACACAACATTTTTATAAAAAAATGTTCACTATCTACAAACATTACAATTATATTCTGCTTCTATAGAGATGCTTAGCTTTCTTACATCATGTCTTTTAAAAAGAAACTTGTATTGTTGAAAATACTTTTTTTTTCCTTCTGAGTTTTACAAAGTGTAGCAAGTCTTCAAAACTCATACATATGACTCCTTTTCCCCTACAGTCTTCTCATATCATTTCAGTCAGAAGACAACTTCCATGGCTCTCCCTGGCACTAACTAGATTTTGTTTGATAGTATAAGTGTTTTAAATATTCCTAGTATCTTTAATAATGTTATATAAAAATTATTATGGGCACAAAGTAATCTTTGGAGCAAAGAAAATAATTCAGTGAAGTGAAGTGAAAGTTGCTGAGTCATGTCTGACTCTTTGTAATCCCATGAGCTATACAGTACATGGAATTCTCCAGGCCAGAATACTGGAGTGGGTAGCCTTTCACTTCTCCAGGGGATCTTCCCAACTCAGGGATCAAATCCAGGTCTCCCATACTGCAGGCGGATTCTTTACCAGTTGAGCCACAAGTGAAGCCCAAAGAATTCAGTAAGAGTCATTCAAATAAGTCAGTTAAATTTTGAATATAAATTAGCTTAAAGTTGGCATAGGAATTTGCTCAGGAAATCAGATTTAATGAATATAAATTTTAATTGAGGATTCCCATGTTTTTTTGCTTTTTAAAACATGGTAGCATCTTATACATCTTCTAGTAGTCCCTAGATCTCTAAGAATGATTACTTTAAAGGATTAAAAATATAGAAGCGAGAAAATACTGAATATAACTGGCCAAGCATACTTAATTCTGAAGGCTCTCTGTTTTTGACTAGTGTTCAAATTTGATAGTTCTGAATTTTCTGTTTTGTGTGTATGCATATATTTGAAATGATGAAGTCAATATTTGCCTTTTCAGAAGTCTTTTAAAGTGTATGTCAATTTTATTTCATCAGAATTAGCTACAGTAAAAGATTTAGTGAGGTTTCCACAATGCTACATAAATATAGAAGATTATCTAGTTCTACAGAGTTGTTGTTTTTATATATAAGAACACTTTTAGAAGGGAAAATTAATTTTTTGAAATAGAATCAAATGAGCAAAGACAATGTTTGTGTGTTTTCTCCTTACTAAGTAAGAAGAAATAGGATATTACTTCACTTTTAAATATATGAGACTCAAACAGCTTTTTAAAAATATTTCTGAAATTGTTGGAGAAAGAGACTTTATACTTAATAAATATTTTCAACTAATAAGAAAATTTTAAAGACTCTTAAGTACTTTGTATTCAAGGGTCTTATTGTGATAAATATTGAGTAATATACCTAAATAAGGTTTTCAAATCATTTTCATAATCTCATCGATCTATATAACATTTCTAGGGGGATTTTTTCACAAAGTATTAACTATTTTTCTAAGATACATAGAGTATAAAAAAGTTGATCTTTTTTTTATTTGTAATTTCCCATAAACTTGCAAATTTTTTTAAATTTTATTTTTAAACTTTATAATATTTTATTGGTTCTGCCATATATCAAAATGAATCCGCCACATGCGTACATGTGTTCCCCATCCTGAACCCTCCTCCCTCCTCTCTCCCCATACCATCCCTCTGGGTCGTCCCAGTGCAACAGCCCCAAGCATCCAGTATCGTGCATCGAACCTGGACTGGCGACTCATTTCATATATGATATTATACATAAAAGTTCTGATGTTTATTGTAACAAAAGACTGCCCATAAACTCCATTTTCCTCTCTGTTGCTTCTAACAATAATAGAGATGCATTTTGGGGGGTTACTACATTTTGATTCTTTATAACTGATTGGATGGTTGTCTGTCAGTTGAGCCATTCGTTTCCTGTACTTATTTTATGTCTTGTTTAATAATACTGACTCCACCATGCACATGGAGTTGTGTGTTCAACCATATGTAAAACAAAGCAAACAAAAACTCAGAATAATTCAATCCAAGTCATGTAGACTTATAGTCATCAAATCTTTGATGTTAAAGAAAGGTTCTGAGAGAAATAGTAGAGGAAGTACAACTATATGTAGCAAAGAAAACTTCATTTAAACACGAATTAGAGAATGACCTAATCACTGTTTTACAAGCTTTGCACAATATTCACAAAATAAAATATGGCTTGAACAAAAGCAATAAAGAAAGGCAGGGTGTTCTTCATAGATTTCCCTCACAAACATATTTAAGTTTTGATAAATAACTGGAAGATTATTTTACAATGGTCCTATGACTGCAACTTGAAGGATTTACAAACAGGGTCCATCAGGAGTGGAGAGGCTAGAAGAACAATTGCAGTGGAGAGGACCCCCCTCCCCTTTTATTTTTTTCTCTCTCTCTCTAATTTGCCTTGTTAATTAGAAGAGATGAGTCCCAGATGTAAGCCTATTTGATGGGCTCAGAGCAGAGGTGAATATCTGCAGAAAACTAAGCATTGACCTAGAAACAAAAAGGAAAATTAAAACACACACACACACACACACACACACACATATGAGTTGAGGGATTTATTTTAGTTTGCCTTCTAATCAAAGCAACTTACTTACCCAGAAGCAGGGAACAAACTAGCATTTGTATAGCAGATGGCATAAGGTACAGAAATACATTTATACAGCAAAAGTATCTCCATGTTATAACTGTCCATATTCTCAGTTCCCTCTATAATAACCTTTGGAAATTGAGTTATAAAACTAAAATAAATGTCATCAAAGCCCTACCGTTCAAACAAATTACAAGGGAAATAGTCAATTAGAATATGGAAAAAAAATGGATGAGCAAGTAGATTCTACCCACATGGGTAAAGGCCATAGTTGGCCCAGAATAATCTATAATACAAAATTGGTTCAATGAGGTTTATACAATGATACGTCATCAGAGAAAATTGTCTAGTTCTGCAGATAGGTTGTGTTAATATATAAAATAAAACAACTTTTCAAATAGAATACCTGTTTTAAATGCATAAATAAAATAGTTGGTGATCATGTTACAAAAGGATCCTTTACAGACCATATTATAAATGCAGATACATATTAAATATCTAATTACGAGACCAGAGTTGTAAAAATTCATATTTTTTTAATTACAAATTTGAAAATATTTTTAAGTATCATGATTTTTAAGCTACTCCAGGTCATTTGATATACAGCCAGGTGGCACAAATTGAGTTCTACTCCCTTCCATTAATAAACCCATAGTAATTTCTTACAACTGAACAGAAAATTCCTTGTGAAGGTGTTAACCAATATGGTTATGTGGTGGTCATTATACTGCTTTACTGTGATGGTAATCTCACAACTTAAATTTCACAGATAGACTGCTGCTGCTGCTGCTGCTAAGTCGCTTCATCCGTGTCCGAGTCTGTGCAACCCCATAGACGGCAGCCCACCAGGCTCCTCTGTCCCTGGGATTCTCCAGGCAAGAACATTGGAGTGGGTTGCCAGTGGAAACAATGGCTGATTTTATTTTGGGGGGGGGGGCGCTCCAAAATCACTGCATATGATTGCAGCCATGAAATTAAAAGATGCTTACTTCATGGAAGGAAAATTATGACCATCCTAGACAGCATATTAAAAAGTAGAGACATTGCTTTGTCAGCAAAGGTCCATCTAGTCAAGCCTATGATTTTTCCAGTGGTCATGTATGGATGTGAGAGTTGGATTATAAGTAAATCTGAGTGCTGAAGAATTGATGCTTTTGAACTGTGGGTTGAGAGTCCCTTGGACTGCAAGGAGATCCACACAGTCTGGAAGGACTGATGCTGAAGTTGAAACTCCAATATTTTGGCCACCTGATGCAAAGAGCTGACTCATTTGAAAAGACTCTGATGCTGGGAAAGATTGAGGGCAGGAGGAGAAGGGGATGACAGAGGATGAGATGATTGGATGCTATCACTGACTCAATGGACATGGGTTTGTGCGGACTCCAGGAGTTGGTGATGGACAAGGAGGGGTGGCATACTGTGGTTCATGGGGTCGCAAAGAGTCGGATACAACTCAGCGACTGAATTGAACTGATGGGACCAGATGCCATGATCTTAGTTTTCTGAGTATTGAATTTTAAGCCAACTTTTTCATTCTCCTCTTTCACTTTCATCAAGAGGCTCTTTAGTTCTTCTTCTCTTTCTACCATAAGGGTGGTGTCATCTGTGTATCTGAGGTTATTGATATTTCCCCTGGCAATCTTGACTTCAGCTTGTGCTTCATCCAGCCAGGCATTTCACATAATGTACTCTGCATATAAGTTAAATAAGCAGGGTGACAATATACAGGCTTGATGTACTCCTTTGCCACTTTGGAACCAGTCAGTTGTTCCATCCGTGTCCAGTTCTAACTGTTGCTTCTTGACTTGCATACAGATTTCTCAAGAGGTAGGTAAGGTGGTCTGGTAGTCCCATCTCTTGAAGAATTTTTTATAGTATGCTGTGATCTACATAGTCAATTGCTTTGGCATGATGAATAAAGCAGCAGTAGATGTTTTTATGCTATTCTCTTGCTTTTTCTATGACCCAACAGATGTTGACAGTTGGATCTCTGTATCCTCTGCCTTTTTTAAATCCAGTTTGAACATTTGTAAGTTCATGATTCATGCATTGTTGAAGCATTCCTTAGAGAATTTTGGGCATACTTTGCTAGCATGTGAGATGAGTGCAATTGTGTGGCAGTTTGAACATTCTTTGGCATTGCCTTTCTTTGGGATTGAAATGAAAACAATTTTTCCAGTCCTGGAGCCACTGCGGAGTTTTCCAAATTTGCTGGCATATTGAGTGCGGCACTGGCACTGCATCCTCTTTTAGGATTTGAAATAGCTCATCTGGAATTCTATCACATTCACTAGCTTTATTCATATTGATTCTTCCTAAGTCCCGCTTGACTTCGGACTCCAGCATGTCTGGCATAGGCGAGTGATCACACCATTGTGCTTATCTGGGTCATTAAGATATATATATATATATATATATATATATATATATATATATATATATATATATATATATATATATTGTATAGTCCTTCTGTGTATTCTTGCCACTTTCTCTTAATATCTTTGGCTTCTTTTAGATACATACCATGTCTGTCCTTTATTGTACGAAATAATCTTTGTATGAAATATTCCCTTGGTAGCTCTAATTTTCCTGAAGAGAACTCTCGTCTTTTCCATTCTATTGTTTGCCTCTATTTCTTTTTTTCTTGCTGTTTTTTGAAACTGCATACAAATGGATGTCTTTTCTTTTCTCCTTTGACTTTTGCTTTTCTTCTTTTCTCAGCTATTTTTAAGGCCTCCTCAGACAACCATTTTGCCTTTTTGCATTTCTTTTTCTTGGGGATAGTCTTCATCACTGCCTCCTATTCAATGTCACAGACCTCTGGCCATTGCTTTTCAGGAACTCTGTCTATCAGATATAACCCCTTGAGTCTATTTGTCACTTCCACTGTATAATCATAAGTGATTTGATTTAAGTTGTACCTGAATGATGTAGTGGTTTTCCCCACTTTCTTTAAGTCTGAAGATTTCAATAAGGAGTTCATTTATCTGAGCTACAGTCAACACCTGGTCTTGTTTTGGCTGACTATATAGAGCTTCTCCATTTTTAGCTGCAAAGAATAAAATCAATCTGATTTTGGTATTGGACATATGGTGATGTCCATGAGTGGAGTCGATCAGACTTAAATAATTTAACTTAGTGAATAGTGAATTCTTGACTTTTCAGTCCTTCTAAGATTGTGTTTCTTAGTTTCCTCAATCAGAAATAGATGACTAAATCAACAAATTGCCTGAACAGTTTGTTCAGGAATGTGAATCCCAAAGTACTTGCTTTTTGATACATATTATCTAGCATTTCACATTAAGTGGAGATAATTATAATCCCACAATATTTCAATGCAAAATTATTAACAGCCCCTTATAAAAAAGCAGGGAAATTAATTGAGCACAAAAATTGTCAAGATTAACAGGATCAGTTCCCAATTCTCCTTGACCTCTACTTCCCACTAGCTCAGGGAGATGAATGTCACCATGGGTTTATCAAATCAAAGAACAGTAGAAGTAGACTTGCATTTTGCCTTCAAGAAATTATTGGAAGCCCAAATTTGTGAAATGGTATCTGGAGATATATCACAGATAAGTAAGAATATCTTACTTATCACAATATAAGTAAGGTATCACAATATAAGTAAGAAATCTTACTTATATTTAGTTTTCCCTGTCTTCTCTCTGCACACCTTCTGGTGGAGCCACTATAGTAAGTACTACACTGGGGCTTGTGGCAAGACAGTAAGAATTATGATCTTTTTCCTTGCCTCACTCACTAGGTGACTGTTGACCTTAAAGTGAGGAAGGAAGGCACTTGCTTAAATGGAGAGCAAGTATTGCGCTTAGAAAAAGAACAAGAGTAAATGCTTTGAGTAAAGAATCTACCTGATAAGTCTGAGCAATAGCAGGCAGCCATACCCAACTCCACAGAGAGTAAGGAAAAGGGTAGTGACTCAGGTCCCATGGGATCACACAGGCTGATTGAGAAATTTTGATTTGCTTATTTATCATCATACTCCCACTCTACATTCTTAATATGCTGTTTACATCAGTAAACTCTCTCACCAACTCCACTTCACTCGAAAAATGAGGAATTCCATCAAATCTTCTAAAATAATACTCAAGATTCAATCATTTTACTTCTTCATAAGGATGATATCAGCTCAGACTGGCTACGCCTTCCTCCGTTCTAAGTCACTTCAGTCATGTCCGACTCTTGCAACTGTGATACCTGTCAGGCTCCTCTGTCCAAGGGATGCTTCAGGCATGGATACCGGAGTGAGTTGCCATTTTCTTCTCCAGGGCATCTTCTCAACCCCAGGGATCAAACCCGCAGCTCTTATGTCTCCTGTACTGGCAGTTCAGTTCAGTTCAGTCACTCAGTCCTGTCCAACTCTCTGTGACCCCACGAATCGCAGCAAGCCAGGCCTCCCTGTCCATCACCAACACCCGGAGTTCACTCAGACTCACGTCCATCGAATCAGTGATGCCATCCAGCCATCTCATCCTCTGTCGTCCCCTTCTCCTTCTGCCCCCAATCCCTCCCAGCATCAGAGTCTTTTCCAATGAGTCAACTCTTCACATAAGATGGCCAAAGTAATGGAGTTTCAGCTTTAGCATCATTCCTTCCAAAGAAATCCCAGGGTTGATCTCCTTTAGAATGGACTGGTTGGATCTCCTTGCAGTCCAAGGGACTCTCAAGAGTCTTCTCCAACACCACAGTTCAAAAGCATCAATTCTTCGGTGCTCAGCCTTCTTCACAGTCCAACTCTCACATCCATACATGACAACAGGAAAAACCATAGCCTTGACTAGACGACCTTTGTTGGCAAAGTAATGTGTCTGCTTTTGAATATGCTATCTAGGTTGGTCATAACTTTCCTTCCAAGGAGTAAGCATCTTTTAATGCACTGGCAGGGGGGTTCTTCATCACTAGCACACCTGGGAAGATCTTAGCAAGTAATGAATTCAAATATAAATCTGCTTTCCTGATCATTCATGGACATGAGGAAAAGAACATTCTGATTTTAACTCACATAAAGATTCTCATGCACAAGGCAATAGCACCCCACTCCAGTACTCTTGCTTGAAAAATCCCATGGACAGAGGCGCCTGGTAGGCTGCAGTCTGTCCATAGGGTCACTAAGAGTCAGACACGGCTGAGTGACTTCACTTTCACGCATTGGAGAAGGAAATGGCAACCCACTACAGTGTTATTGCCTGGAGAATCCCAGGAACAGGGGAGCCTGGTGGGCTGCCATCTATGGGGTTGCACAAACATGACTGAAGCAACTTAGCAGCAGCAGTAGCAGCAGCAGCAAAGATTTTCAAATATTTGTTTTATATTTGTTATATAGAGATTATTCTTCCTGATTTTTCCCCAAGTGTAAAGAAAGTAATAATGTAATAATGTTCTATGTAATTAGGTTCCCAAAACCTCATTTACTGGTGACTCAGACAGTAAAGAATCTGCCTGCAGTGCAGGAAGAAGCACAGGTTCAATCCCTGGATCAGGAAAATCCCCTGGAGAAGAGAATAGCTATTCACTCCAGTATTCTTGCCTGGAGAATTCTATGGACAAAGGAACCTGAGGGCTACAGTCCACAGAGTTGTAGAGTCAGACATGACCGAATGACCTTCACACTCACCCCATCACTATATGATGAAAATATCACTTCAGTTCAGTCACCCAGTCGTGTCCGACTCCTTGAGACCCCCATGGACTGCACACTCCAGGCCTCCCTGTCCATTGCCAACTCCAGGAGTTTACCCAAACTCATATCTGTGATGGCATCCAACCATCTCATCCTCTGTTGTCCCCTTCTCCTCCCGCCTTCAATCTTTCCCAACATCAGGGTCTTTTCAAAAGAGTCAGTTCTTTGCATCAGGTGGCCAAAGTATTGAAATTCTTAACAAATCATTATTACTTGAAAAGATAAAATTTGAACTCTATTATCTTGAATGTTCTAAACATTATTTATTACATAAGATTAATCTGTACAAGTATAAGTACAAAATAGGGTTTGCCAGGTGGCATTAGTGGGAAAGAACCCGCCTACAAATGCAGGAGATATAAGAGATGCAGGTTCCATCCCTGGGTTGGGAAGATCTTCTGGAGAAGGGTATGACAACCCACCTCAGTATTCTTACCCAGAGAACCCCATGGATAGTGGAGCCTGGCAGGTTAAAGTCAATAGAGTTGCGAAGAGTCAGACATGACTGAAGCGACTTAGCACACATGCACCCAAGTACAAAATATTCAGTAGGGGGCATATTAAGGATAACTGAGTTAGATCTGATAGATAGAGCACCTAATGAACTATGGAATGAGGTTCGTTACATTGTACAGAAGACAGAGATCAAGATCATCCCCGTGGAAAAGACATGCAAAAAAGCAAAATGGCTGTCTGGGGAGGCCTTACATATAGCTGTGAAAAGAAGAGAAGCAAAAAGCAAAGGAGGAAAGGAAAGATATAAGCATCTGAAAGCAGAGTTCCAAAGAATAGCAAGAAGATATGAGAAAGCCTTCTTCAGTGATCAATGCAAAGAAATAGAGGAAAACAACAGAATGGGAAAGACTAGAGATCTCTTCAAGAAAATGAGAGATACCAAGGGAAAATTTCATGCAAAGATGGGCACAATAAAGGACAGAAATTGTATGGACCTAACAGAAGCAGAATATATTAAGAAGAGATGGCAAGAATACACAGAAGAACTGTACAAAAAAGATCTTCACGACCCAGATAATCATGATGGTGTGATCGCTGACCTAGAGCCAGACATCCTGGAATGTGAAGTCAAGTAAGCCTTAGGAAGCATCACTACGAACAAAGCTAGTGGAGGTGATGGAATTCCAGTTGAGCTATTTCAAATCCTGAAAGATGATGCTGTGAAAGTGCTGCACTCAATATGCCAGCAAATTTGGAAAACTCAGCAGTGGCCACAGGGCTGGAAAATGGCAGTTTTCATTCCAATCCCAAAGAAAGGCAATGCCAAAGAATGCTCAAACTACTGCACAATTTCACTCATCTCACATGCTAGTAAAGTAATGCTCAAAATTCTCCAAGCCAGGCTTCAGCAATATGTGAACCATGAACTTCCTGATGTTCAAGCTGGTTTTAGAAAAGGCAGAGGAACCAGAGATCAAATTTCCAACATCCGCTGGATCATGGAAAAGGCAAGAGAGTTCCAGAAAAATATCTATTTCTGCTTTATTGACTATGCCAAAGCCTTTGACTGTGTGGATCCCAATAAACTGTGGAAAATTCTGAAAGAGATGGGAATACCAGACCAACTAATCTGCCTCTTGAGAAATTTGTATGCAGGTCAGGAAGCAATGGTTAGAACTGGACATGGAACAACAGACTGGTTCCAAATGGGAAAAGGAGTATGGCAAGGCTGTATATTGTCACCCTGTTTATTTAACCTATATGCAGAGTACATCATGAGAAATGGTGGACTGGAAGAAACACAAGCTGGAACGAAGATTGCTGGGAGAAATATCAAGAACCTCAGATATGCAGATGTCACCACCCTTATGGCAGAAAGTGAAGAGGAACTAAAAAGCCTCTTGAAGAAAGTGAAAGTGGAGAGTGAAAAATTTGGCTTAAAGCTCAACTTTCAGAAAACGAAGATCAGGGCATCTGGTCCCATCACTTCATGGGAATAGATGGGGAAATAGTGGAAACAATGTCAGACTGTATTTTTGGGGGCTCCAAAATCACTGCAGATGGTGATTGCAGCCATGAAATTAAAAGACACTTACTCCTTGGAAGGAAAGTTATGACCAACCTAGATAGCATATTCAAAAGCAGACACATTACTTTGCCAACAAAGGTCCATCTAGTCAAGGCTATGGTTTTTCCTGTGGTCATGTATGGATGTGAGAGTTGGACTGTGAAGAAGGCTGAGCACCGAAGAATTGATGCTTTTGAACTGTGGTGTTGGAGAAGACTCCTGAGAGTCCCTTGGACTGCAAGGAGATCCAACCAGTCCATTCTGAAGGAGATCAACCCTGGGATTTCTTTGGAAGGAATGATGCTGAAGCTGAAACTCCAGTATTTTGGCCACCTCATGCAAAGGATTGACTCATTGGAAAAGACTCTGATGCTGGGAGGGATTGTGGGCAGGAGGAGAAGGGGACAACAGAGGATGAGATGGCTGGATGCCATCACTGACTCGATGAATGTGAGTCTGGGTGAGCTCCGGGAGTTGGTGATGGACAGGGAGGCCTGGGGTGCTGTGATTCATGGGGTCACAAAGAGTCAGACACGACTAAGAGACTGAACTGAACTAAACTGAACTGAGTTAGTGAATAGCTTTTTTTAATGTTATTTGTGTGTGTGTGTGTGTGTGTGTGTGTGTGTGTGTGTGTGTGTGTTTCCTTCAAAATTTTTTTTTTGGATTTGAAAACTTGGTAACTGCTTTTATATCAAAATTTGTTTTTTACTAACTACTCTAATAGTGACAGTGTTAAAATTACATTTACTAGCCCACTCTATATTATACCCCTCACCAACTTTGGAATGGAAGCAGAAAATACTCTAACCTCAGATGTTAAATATGTCATAAAAACATTCAAAGACATAAAGTTCCAGACTTAGCAAGTAAAAAAAATATGTGTAATTGGAATATCATTATTCATATGTCCATGCATTAGTTATCTGTCAAATATAAACCTATGTTAAAAACACAGACTTTGTTCCAATGTAACTGTTTTCTACAAAGAAAGGTCAATTCAAGGTAATACATCATTCACAAGACAGGTGTTATCCTGTTCCTTTCAAACTTCTGTGTTTACAAAATACTTTTCCAGAATTTGATCATTATCTTCTTTTCTAATGTATATTCTAATAGACACAGTTTCTTTAGTTTATATTAACATGACAGCGTTACTCAGACTTTGCTATTTATTAGAATTATTGCTTAGTATAAAGCATACATAATAAACAACTTTTCTAAATTATAGATAGAAGTCTATTTTATCCTATTTTCCTTGAAAAACTTATGCCTGATTTTTCTCTACCCATTGATTCTCATTCTCTCCACGAAGGCATGAAAGAAGCTAGGATTATTATGCTTCACCTATTTTAGCTTTCATACAGTCTTCTTTTTCAGACAGAGAAAATTAGATGACTATGTCCTGGTAAAATTAGATGAATAAATAAGCATCCTTACAATCTCGAGACTCCTCATGAAAACTTTACGTAAAAACTTGAGTAAGTTCAGTGGAAAGTATCTATAGAAAAATATCACCAATTGTAATATTAATAACTTATTAAGTTAAAAACTATGATGAGAAGGAACAGTACACTACTACTTCTCTTATTTCTAAAAGCCAAGCAATTGTTTTAGTGAACACTGCCCATTTAATCCAATCTGTGTATGAATTAAAGCTTAATATTTGGTTGCATATTATTTAAATTTCAGTTGCTCATAAACAAGTTGGAGATTTATTTCTTTGTCACTTCAACATTCCAATTGGTATGGTAGCTGTGGTCATTCTATCCTGTTTACACCACTCCCCCCCCCACCCCCCGCATTGTGGAGTCCTTTCTTCATACTCATAATCCAAAGAGCTCATAGCCTAACAAGTCTTCAGAATGGAAGAGTAAAGAGGTCACAGAAGAACATTCACCTTCTATGTGAGTTTGTCCCAGAAATTTTTCATGTTACATCATTTCACTTTCCATCAGCTAGCATGTATCCCCATAGTTCTATATAGCTAGAATAAAAATCCTCCTCCCTTTCTATGTTTTCACTTCTCCTTCTCTAGCTTTTCCTCCTCCTATTCCTTATTCTACTCTTTTATGTTGGATGATGGTTTAAAAAAATTTAGAGAGTTTATTACAGTGAAATATAATTGAAAAAAATGTTAAAAAATAAAGAAGGAATTGAGATTGGAAAAGAAATAAAGCTTTCATTATTTGCAGATGACATGATATTATCAGAAAATTCCTGGAGCTAATCAATGAAAATAGTAGTCACAGAATGCAACATCAATACACAGAACTCCCTTGCATTCCTATAAGCTAACAATGAAAAATCAGAAATACAAATTAAGGAATCAATCCCATTCACCATTGCAACAAAAATAATAAAATACCCAGGAGAAAATCCACCTAAGGAGACAAAGAGCTGTATACAGAAAATTATAAGACAGTCATAAAGGAAAGAAAACACAAACCGATGGAAATATATCATGTTCTTGGATTGGGAAATTAATATTGTGAAAATGACTACACTATCCAAAGCAATCTATAGATTCAATATAATTCCCATCAAATTACTAATGTCATTTTTCATAGAACCAGAACAAAAAATTGCACAATACACATGGAAATGCAAAAGATCCTGAATAGCCAAAGCAGTCTTAAGAAAAAAGAATGGAGCTAGAGGAATCAACCTTCTGGACTTCAGACTATACTACAAATTTACAGTTATCACGACAGTATGGTACTGGCAGAAAACTAGAAATATAGGCCAATGGAACAAAATAAAAGAAAGCTCAGACAAAAAACTATGGGCACCTTATCTTTGACAAAGGAGTCAAGAATATAAAATGGAGAAAAGATACCCTTTTCAATAAGTGGTTCTGGGAAAACTGGAGAGCTGCAGGTAAAGGAATGAAGTTAGAACAGTTCTTCACACCATACACAAAGATAAAGTCAAAATGGAATAAGGACCTAAATGTAAGACAAGAAACTATAAACTTGTAGAGGAAAACAAAAGCAGAACACTCTGACATAAATCACAACAAGACCCTCTATGACCCACCTTGTAGAGTAATAGAAATAAACACACACACACACACACACAAAATGAGACCTAATTAAACCTAACTTTTGTGTAGCAAAGGAAAACATAAACAAGATGAAAAGAGAGCCCTTGAAATGGGAGAAAATAATTGCAAATGAAGCAAATGGAAAAGGATTAATCTTCAAAATATAAAAAGAACTCATGTACCTCAGTACTAGAAAAACAAACAACCCAATCAAAAAAATGAGAAGACCAAAAGAGACATTTCTTGAAAAAAGGGATACAGATGGGTAATAAACACATGAAAAAAATACTTAACATTGCTTATTATTAGAGAAATGAAAATTAAAACTACAATGAGGAATTACCTCACATTGATCAGAAGGGCCACGTTAAAGAATCTACGGGCAATAAATGCTGGAGAGGGTGTAGAGTAAAGGGAACACTCTTGAACTCTGGTAGGAATATAAATTGATACAGCCACTATGGAGATTAGTATGGAGATTTCTTTAAAAACTAGGAATAAAACTATCATATAATACAGCAATTCCACTACTGAGCATAAACACTGAGAAAACCACAAATGAGAAACTCATGTACCTCAGTGTTCACTACAGAACTATTTACAATAGCCAGGTCATGGAAGCAACCTAGATGTCCATTGACAGATAAAAATGGATAATGATGTTGTGGTATATACAAAGAAATATTCAGTTCAGTTCAGTCGCTCAGTCATGTCCGACTCTTTGCAACCCATGAATCGTAGCACGCCAAGCCTCCCTATTGATCACCATCTCCCGGAGTTCACTCAAACTCATGTCCATTGAGTCGGTGATGCCATCCAGCCATCTCATCTTCTGTCGTCCCCTTCTTCTGCACCCAATCCCTCCCAGCATCAGAGTCTTTTCCAATGAATCAGCTCTTCACATGAGGTGGCCAAAGTACTGGAGTTTCAGCTTTAGCATCATTCCTTCTAAAGAAATCCCAGGGCTGATTGATCTACTTTAGCATCTACTGGTTGGATCTCCTTGCAGTCCAAGGGACTCTCAAGAGTCTTCTCCAACACCACAGTTCAAAAGCATCAATTCTTCAGCCCTCAGCTTTCTTCACAGTCCAACTCTCGCATCCATACATGACCAGTGGAAAAATCATAGCCTTGACTAGACGGACCTTTGTTGGCAAAGTAATGTCTCTGCTTTTCAATATGCTATCTAGGTTGGTCATAACTTTTCTTCCAAGGAGTAAGCGTCTTTTAATTTCATGGCTGCAGTCACCATCTGCAGTGATTTTGGAGCCCAAAAAGATAAAGTCTGACACTGTTTCCCAATCTATTTCCCATGAAATGATGGGACCAGATGCCATGATCTTAGTTTTCTGAATGTTGAGCTTTAAGACAACTTTTTCACTCTCTTCTTTCATCTTCATCAAGAGGCTTTTTAGTTCCTCTTCACTTTCTGCCATAAGGGTGGTGTCAACTGCCTATCTGAGGTTCCTGATATTTCTCCCAGCAGTCTTGATTCTAGCTTGCGTTTCTTCCAGCCCAGAGTTTCTCATTATGCACTCTGCATATAAGTTAAATAAGCAGGGTGACAATGTACAGCCTCGACGTACTCCTTTTCCTATTTGGAACCAGTCTGTTGTTCGACATCCAGTTCTAACTGTTGCTTCCTGACCTGCATACAAATTTCTCAAGAGGCAGGTCAGGTGGTCTGGTATTCCCATCTCTTTCAGAATTTTCCACAGTTTATTGTGATCCACACAGTCAAAGGCTTTGGCATAGTCAATAAAGCAGAAATAGATATTTTTCTGGAACTCTCTTACTTTTTCAATGATCCAGCACATGTTGGCAATTTGATCTCTGGTTCCTCTGCCTTTTCTAAAACCAGCTTGAACATCTGGAAGTTCACATATTGCTGAAGCCTGGCTTGGAGAATTTTGAGCATTACTTTACTAGCATGTGAGATGCGTGCAATTGTGCAGTAGTTTGAACATTTTTTGGCATTGCCTTTCTTTGGGATTGGGATGAAAACTGCCATTTTCCAGACCTGTGGCCACTGCTGAGTTTTCCAAATTTGCTGGCATATTGAGTGCAGGACTTTCACAGCATCATCTTTAGGGTTTGAAATACCTCAACTGGAATTCCATCACCTCCACTAGCTTTGTTCGTAGTGATGCTTTCTGAGGCCCACTTGACTTAACATTCCAGGATGTCTGGCTCTAGGTGAGTGATCACACCATCGTGATTATCTGGGTCGTGAAGATCTTTTTTGTACAATTCTGTGTATTCTTGCTACCTCTTCTTAATATCTTCTGCTTCTGTTAGGTCTATACCATTTATGACTGAGAAGTATTACTCAGGCATAAAAAGAGATGAATTTGACTCAATTCTAGTGAGGTAGATGAACCTAGAGGCAGTTATAGAATAAAATAAGTCAGAAAGAGAAAAACAAATATAGTATATTAATGCATATATATATATATATATATATATATATAGAGAGAGAGAGAGAGAGAGAGAGAGAGAGAGTCTAGAAAAATGATACTGATGAACCTATATGTAGGACAGCAACAGAGGCACAGACATACAGAACAGACTTATAGACACAGGCACAGCAGAGGAAGGAGAGGGGTGGGAAAAATGGACAGAGTAGCATTGAGATGTACACATTACAATATGTGAAATAGATAGCCAGTGGAAATTTGCTGTATGATGCAGGTATATTAGTTTGATGTTCTGTAAAAAATAAAGGGGTGGGTGCGGTGGGAAGTTAGAGGGAGACTCAAGAGGAGAGGACATATGCATACCTATGGCTGATTCATGGTGATGTATGGCAGAAACCAGCACAACATTGTAAAGCAATTATACACCAAGTAAAAATAAATATTACTATTTTTTTCCCAAAGGCAATGAGGCAATAACTTTGGTAGTCTCATCTAAAACATTGTATACAGTTCAGTTCATTTGCTCAGTCATGTCCAACTCTTTGCGACCCCAGAAACCACAAAATGCCAGGCCTTCCTGTCCATTACCAACTTTCGGAGTTCACGCAAACCCACGTCCATCGAGTTGGTTATGCCATCCACATCTCATCCTCTGTTGTCCACTTCTCCTCCTGCCCTCAATCTTTCCCAGCATCAGGGTCTTTTCAAATGATTAAGGTCTTCGCATCAGGTGGCCACCGTATTGGAGTTTCAGCTTCAACATCATCCCTTTCAATGAACACCCAGGACTGATCTCCTTTAGGATGGACTAGTTCGATTTCCTTGCACTCCAAGGGACTCCCAAGAGTCTTTTAACAACACAGTTCAAAAGCATCAATCTTTTGTGCTCAGCTTTCTTTATAGTCCAATTGACACATCCATACATGACTAATGGAAAAACCACAGCCTTGACAAGACGGACCTTGTTGACAAGTAACGCTTCTTCTTTTTAATATGCTGTCTAGGTAAGTCATAACTTTTCTTCCAACGGGTAAGGGTCTTTTAATTTCATGGCTGCAATCACCATCTGCAGTGATTTTGGAGCCCCCCAAAATAAAGTCAGCCACTGTTTCACATCTATTTGCCATGAAGTGATGGGACCAGATACCATGACCTTAGTTTTCTGAATATTAAGCTTTAAGTCAACTTGTTCACTCTCTTCTTTCAGGTATGACCTAAATCAAATCCCTTCTGACTATACAGTGGAAGTGAGAAATAGACTTAAGGGATTAGAGCTGATAGACAGAGTTCCTGATGAACTATTGATGGAGGTTCATGACATTGTACAGGAGACAGGGATCAAGACCATCCCCAAGAAAAAAAAAATGCAAAAAAAAAAAAAAAAAAAAAGGCAAAATGGCTGTCTGAGGAGGTCTTACAAATAGCTGTGAAAAGAAGGGAAGTGACAAGCAAAGGAGAAAAGGAAAGGTAGACCCATTTGAATGCAGAGTTCCAAAGAATAGCAAGGAGAGATAAGAAAACGTTCTTCAGTGATCAATGCAAACAAATAGAGGAAAACAATAGGATGGGAAAGACTAGAGATCTCTTCAAGAAAATTAGAGATACTAAGGGATAATTTGATGCAAAGATGGGCTCAATAAAGAACAGAAATGGTATGGACCTAACAGAAGCAGAAGATATTAAGAAGAGGTGGCAAGAATACACAGAAGAACTGTACAAAAAAGATCTTCACGACCCAGATAATCACGATGGTGTGATCACTCACCTAGAGCCAGACATCCTGGAATGTTAAGTCAAGTGGGCCTCAGAAAGCATCACTACGAACAAAGCTAGTGGAGGTGATGGAATTTCAGTTGAGCTATTTCAAGTTCTAAAAGATGATGCTGTAAAAGTGCTGCACTCAATATGCCAGCAAATTTGGAAAACTCAGCAGTGGCCACAGGACTGGAAAAGGTCAGTTTTCCTTCCAATCCCTAAGAAAAGCAATGCCAAAGAATGTACAAACTACTACACAATTACACTCATCTCACATGCTAGTAAAGTAATGCTCAAAATTCTCCAAGTCAGGCTTCAGCAATACATGAACTGTGAACTTCCAGATGTTCAAGCTGGTTTTAGAAAAGGCAGAGGAACGAGAGATCAAATTTCCAACATTCGCTGGGTCATCAAAAAAGCAAGAGAGTTCCAGAAAAACATCTATTTGTGCTTTATTGACTATGCCAAAGCCTTTGACTGAGTGGACCAAAGTGAAAGTGAAAGAGGATAAAGTGAAAGAGATGAGAGAAAAAGTTGGCTTAAAGCTCAACTTTAAGATCATGGCATCTGGTCCCATCACTTCATGCAAATAGATGGGGAAACAGTGGAAACAGTGGCTGGCTATTTTTTGGGGCTCCAAAATCACAGCAGATGGTGATTGATGCCATGAAATTAGAAGATGCTTACTCCTTGGAAGGAAAGTTATGACCAACATAGAGCACTTATTAGAAAGCAGAGACATTACTTTGCCAACACAGGTCTATCTAGTCAAGGCTATGGTTTTTCCAGTGGTCATGTACAGATGTGAGAGTTGGACTATAAGAAAAGCTGAGCACAGAAGAATTGATGCTCTTTAATTGTGGTGTTAGAGAAGACACTTGAGAATCCCTTGGATTGCAAGGAGATCCAATCAGTCCAAAGAGATCAGTCTTCGGTGTTCACTGGAGGACTGATGTTGTAGCTGAAACTCCAATACTTTGGTCACCTGATGCGAAGAGTTGACTTATTTGAAAGAAAAAAAAAAAAACCCTGATTTTGGGTAAGAATGAAGGCAAGAGGAATAGGAGACGACAGAGGATGAGATGGTTAGATGGCATCACTGATTCAATGGACATTAGTTTGGGTAACCTCTGGCAGTTGGTGATGGACAGGGTGCCCTGGCCTGCTGTGGTTCATGGGGTAACAAAGAGACTTGACTGAGCAACTGAACTGAACTGAATTGAACATTCATGAAGAGACTCTTTAGGTCTTCTTCACTTTTTGCCATAAGGGGGGTGTCATCTGAAAATCTGAGGTTCTTTCTATTTCTCCTGGAAATCTTGGTTTCAGCTTGTACTTCTTCCAGTCCAGCATTTCTCATGATGTACTCTGCATATAAGTTAAATAAGCAGGATGACAGTATACAGCCTTGACGTACTCCTTTTCCTATTTGGAACCAGTCTGTCTTTCCATGTTCAGTTCTAACTGTTGCTTCCTGACCTGAATACAGGTTTATGAAGAGGCAGGTCAGGTGGTCTGGTATTCCCATCTCTTTCAGAATTTCCCACACTTTATTGTGATCCACACAGTCAAAGGCTTTGGCATAGTCACAAAGCAGAAATAAATGTTTTTTTCTGGAACTCTTTTTCTTTTTCAAGCATCCAGCAGATGTTTGCAATTTTTTCTCTGGTTCCTCTGCCTTTTCTAAAACCAGCTTGAACATCTGGATGTTCACGGTTCACATATTCGGTGCAGGAGTGGCTGAGAGGAGCTACCCCACATCCAAGGTCAGGAGTGTCAGCCAAGGGTATTACCCCACATCCAAGGTCTGGAGCGGTGGCTGAGAGGAGATACCCCATGCCCAAGGTCAGGAGCTGTGACTTTGAGGAGATATCCCACATCCAAGGTAAGGAGCAGCAGCTGCACTTTTCTGGAGCAGCCATGAAGAGATACCTCACATCCAAGGTAAGAGAAACCCAAGTAAGATGGTAGGCACTGACAGAGGACATCAGAGGGCAGACAGACTGAAGCCACAATCACAGACAAGTAGCCAATCTGATCACATGGACCACAGCCTTTTTTAACTCAGTGAAACTAAGCCATGCTGTGTGGGGTCACCCAAGACAGATGGGTCATGGTGAAGAGGTCTGACAGAATGTCATCTGCTGGAAAATGGAATGGTAAACCACTTCAATATTCTTGCCTTGAGCACCCCATGGATAGTCTAAACAGTATGAAAAAAATACATTGCATTAGTTTTACTATTTTGAAAAACTGTGTATATGAAGTTTTAATTTAGTTTTCAGTTGCCTAGAATAAATGGGCACTAAAATATAAATATAAACTGAGACATATTAACTGTATAATGTATATCTCTGATAGGAATTTTGTCTCTTATGTTCTAAGAACTCTTATTCACTTATTTAGATAAGCTTATTATTTGATGAGTTTACTTTAAAAGATTGTTTTCTAAGTAGTATTTTCTTATGCCAAGATAATAATATATATCCAACTGAATGCAGAGTTTCAAAGAATGGTAAGGAGAGATAAAGTCTTCTTTAGTTAACAATGCAAAGAAATAGAGGAAAAAAATAGAATAAGAAAGACTAGAGATCTTTTTCGAGAAAAATAGAGATGTCAAAAGAACATTTCATGTAAAATAGACAATAAAGGTCAAAAATGGCAAGGACCTAACAGAACCTAACAGAAGCAGAAAAGATTAAGAAGAGGTGGCAAGAATACACAGAACTGTACAAAAATTATCCAATGACCCAAATAAGCAAGAAGATGTGGGCAGTCACCTAGAGCTGGGCAGCCTGGAATGTGATATCAAGTGGGCATTAAGGAGCATTACTATGAACAACTCCTGGAGGTGATGGAATTCTAGCTGAGCTTTTGAAATTAAAAAAAAAAAAAAAAAAAGTGATGCAATTTAGATGCTGCACTGAACATGCTAGCAAATTTGGAAAACTCAACATCTGCTGTAGGACTGGAAAAGGTGAGCTTACATTCCCAATATCAAAGAAGGGCAATGCCAAAAAATCCTGAAAGTACCACACAATCTCACTCATTTCACATACTAGCAAGATAATTATCAAAATCCTTCAAGCTAGGCTTCAATACTATGTGAATCAAGAACTCTCAGATATTCAAGCTGGATTTATAGAAGGCAGACAAAACAGAGATCAAATTGCCAATATATATTGGATTATAGAAAAATCAAGAAAATTCCAGAAAAAATCTGTCTCATTGACTATGCTAAATCTTTTGACAGTGTGGATTACAATAAACAATGGAAGATTTTTAAAGAAATGGGAATAGCAGACCACCTTACCTGCCTAGTGAGAAACCTGTATGCATGTCCTTAGGCCTTCTTTATGGTCCAGTTCTCACATCCATATATGACTACAAGTAAAACCATCATTTTGACTAAACAGATCTTTTTTGGCATAATGATGTCTCTGCTTTTTAATATGCTGTCTAAGTTTCACATAGCTTTCCTCCAAGAGGCAAGTTCCTTTTAATTTCCTGGCTGCAGTCATTATTTGCAGTAGTTTTGGAGTCCAGGAAAATAAAATCTGTCTCTGTTTCCAATTTTTCCCCTTTAATTTGCATGAAGTGATGGAACTAGATGCCGTGATCTTAGATTTTTTAATGTTGTGTTTCAGCCCAACTTTTTCACTCTTCTCTTTCACCCTTATCAAGAGACTCTTTAGTTCCACTAGGGTGGAACTAGAGTGGTATAATCTGCATATGTGAGGTTGTTGATATTTCTACTGGCAACTTGATTCCAGCTTGTTATTCATCCAGCTGAGCATTATGCATGACATACTCTACCACCTTACCTTCCTCCTGAGAAACCTCCTTGAGAAGCTGGTCAAGAAGCAACAGTTAGAAACAGTCATGGAACAGACTGTTTCCAAATTGGAAAAGGATTACATCAAGGCCTGTATATTGTCACCCTGCTCATTTAACTTATATGCAGAGTACATCATGTGAAATGCTGAGGTGGAAAAAGCACAAGCTGGAATCAAGACTGCCAGGGGAAGTGTCAATAACCTCAGTTATGCAGATAACACCACCCTTATGGCAGAAAGTGAAGAGGGACTGAAGAGCCTCTTGATGAAAGTGGAGACTGAAAAACCTGGCTTAAAACTCAACATTCAAAAAATGAAGATAATGGCATCTGGTCCTATCACTTTATGGCAAATAGATAGGGAAACAATAGTAAAAGTGACAAACTTTATTTTCTTGGGCTCAAAAATCACTGTGGATGGTGACTGAAACCACAAATTGAAAGGCCCTTGCTCCTTGGAAGAAAAGCTATGAAAATACTAGAAAAGCATTTTAAAAAACAGAGATGTTACTTTGCCAACAAGTGTCCATCTAGTCTAAACTATGATTTTTCCAGTAGTCACATATGGACATAAGAGTTGGACCATAAAGAAGGCTGAACACCAGAGAACTGATTCTTTTGAACTATAGTGTGGGAGAAGAATCTTGAGAGTCCTTTGGACTGCAAGGAGTTCAAACCAGCTGATCCTAAAGGAAATCAGTCCTGAATATTCATTGGAAGGATTTTTGCTGAAGCTGAAGCTCCAATACTTTGGCCACCTGATGTGAGGAACTGACTCATTAGAAAGACCCTGTTGCCTGGAAAGAATTAAGGCAGGAGGAGAAGGGGACAGAGGATGAGATGGTTGGATGGCATCACTGACTTGATTTACATGAGTTTGAGTAAACTCTGGGAATTGGTGATGGACAGGGAAGCCTGGGATGCTGAAGTCCATGGGGTTACAAAGACTTGGACACAACTGAATGACTGAACTGAACTGAACTGACCTAACTCTGCATATAAGTTAAATAAGCAGGGTAACAATATACAACCTTGATTTACTTGTTTTCCAATTTTGAAACAGTCAGTTTTTCCATGTTTGGATTTGCTTCTTTTTTTACCTGCAGACAAGTTTCTGAGGAAATAGATAAGTTGGTTTGGTGCTCCCATCACTTTAAGAATTTTCTAAGTTTGTTGTGATGCACACAGGCAAAGACTTTAACATAGTGAATGAGACAGAAGTAGATGCTTTGTGGAAGTCCTTGCTTTTTCCATGATCCAACAAATGTTGGCAATTTGACTTTGGTTTCTCTGCCCCTTCCTAATCCAGCTTGTATATCTAGAAGTTCTTGGTTCATGTACTGCTAAGCCTATCTTGAAGGATTTTGAGCAGCACCATGCTAGCATGTGAAATGAGTGCAATTGTACATTATCTGAACATTTGTTGGCATTACCCTTCTTTGGGATTAGAATGAAAACTGACTTTTTCCAGTCCTATGGCCACTGCTGAGTTTTTCAAATTCACTGACTTATTGAATGCAACACGTTAATAGCATGATTGTTTAAGATTTTAAATAGCTTAGCTGGAATTTCATCACTTCCCCTGGCTTTGTTTGTAGTAAAGCTCCCTAGGATCTTAACTTCACACCCTAGGATTTCCAGCTCTAAGCGAGTTATCACCATCGTGGTTATCTGGGTCTTTAAGTTCTTCTTTGTATAGCCCTTTTGTGTATTCTTGCTACTTCTTCTTAATCTCTTCTTCTTCTGTTAGGTTCTTATCATTTCTGTCTCTTATCATGTCCATCCTTGCATGAAATAAGTTGTCTTGATATATCCAATTTTCTTGAAGAAATCTCAAATCTTCCCATTCTATTGTTTCCCTCTGTTTCTTTGGTTTGCTTATTATTAGAAGAAAGTGAAAGAAAGTGAAAGTGAAGTCGCTCAGTCGTGTCTGACTCTTTGCAATCTCATATACTGTAGTCTATCAGGCTTCTCTGTCCATGGGATTTTCCAGGCAAGAGTACTGGAGTGGGTTGCCATTTCCTTCTCCAGGGGATCTTCCTGACCCAGGGATTGAACCCAGGTCTCCTGCATTTCAGGCAGACGCTTTAACCTCTGAGCCACCAGGGAAGCCTGGCCTTCTTATCTCTCCTTGCTATTGTTTGGAACTCTGTATTCAGTTGGGTGTATTTTTGCCTTTCATTTCACTTCTTCCCAGGTCTTGTTTTTGCTTACTACATAGAGGTTACCCATCTTTGACTGCAAAGAACATAATCAATTTGATTTCATTATTGACCATCTGGTGATGTCTATGTCTAGAATTGTCTCTGGGGTTGTTGGAAATGAGTGTTTGCTATGATAAGCGTGTTCTTTTGACAAAACTCTGTTAGCCTTGGCCCTGCTTCATTTTGTACTTGAAGAACAAACTTGCCTATTTTTCCTGGTATCTCTTGACTTCCTACTTTTGCATCCCAATCCCCTGTGATGAAAAGGACATCTCTTTTTTTTGGTGTTAGTTCTAGACGTTTCTAGGTCTTCATAAAACTGGTCTATTTTAGCTTCATAAGCATTAGTGTTTGGTGGTATAGACTTGGATTACTGTGATGGTGAATGGTTTGCATTGGAAACAAACCAATATCATTCTGTCATTTTTGAGATTACACACAAGTACTGCATTTTCAAATCATTTGTTGATAATGAAGGTTACTCCATTTCTTATAAATGATTCTTGCCCACAGTAGTAAATATAAACACCAACTTAATTCAATTGTCACATTCTCATTCTTTTAGTTCACTGATTCCTAAAATGCTGATGTCAATCTTTCTGTCTCCTTCTCGACTACATCCAAATTACCTTGATTCATGGACCTAATATTCCAGGTTCCTATGCAATATTGCTCTTCACAGCATTGAAATTTACTTTCACCACCAGACATACCGTAAATATCTTTATGCTTTGACCCAGTCACTTCATTCTTTCTAGAAGTATTAGTAATTGCTCTCTGCTCTTCACTAGTAGTAATTGGACATCTTTTGATCTGAAAACTCATTTTCCAGTGTCATATATTTTTGCTTTTTCGTAGTGTCCATGTTCTACAAGCAAGAATACTGGAATGGGTTGACATGTCCTCCTCCAATGGACTAGTTTTGTCACAACTCTTTAATATCATGTTACTATGACCTGTCCATCTATGATGGCCCTACATGCCATGGCTCCCAGCTCATTAAATTATGCAAACCTCTTTGCCACAACAAAGTTGGGGATTATATGTTTTATATATTACTTGATATTCTTAAAATAATACAAGTGAATTTTCCCATGTTTCATGGTATTAATCAGGCTTCTGTAGAGAAATAGAGTCAATAGGATATATATATATATATATATATATATATATATATATATATATATATATATATATATATATATATATATATCCTGGGCTTCCCTGATGGCTCATTTGCCTGCAATGCTGGAGACCTGGGTTTGATCCTTGGTTTGGAAAGATCACTTGGAGAAGGAAATGGCAACCCACTCCAGTACTCTTGCCTGGAAAATCCCATAGACAGATGAGCCTGCTAGACTACAATCCATGGAGTCACAAAGAGTTGGACATGACTGAGTGACTTCAGTTTCATGGTCATATCCTATATATTATACACACATACACACACACATGCACACACACACACACATATGCTCATACCTACAGAGAGAAAGACTGATTAACTGGTTGAGATTGATTTATTATAATTCATTGGTTCACACCTTTATGGAGGCTAAGAAGTTTTACAATCTGCTGTCTGCAAGCTAGTGCCCAGGAAAGCCTGAAGTACACTTCAGTGTGAGTCCCAAGGCAGAAAAAGATAAGAAAAGTTTATACATCCCAGTTTAAGAAGCAGAGCAGGGAAACAAGTGTTTATTTCTTCTTGTTCTGCCTTTTGTTCTTTTCAGATCCTCAATGAGTTTAGTGATGCCTACTTACTTTGAGAACAATGTACTTTACCTACTGTACTGATTCAAATATTGATCTTATCCAGAAATAGACTCATAGACACGTTCAGAAATAATGATGACTACCTATCATATATAATCAAATTGATGTATAACATTAAGCATCACAGCTAATGTTTGTGTTTTAATTTTAAACTATTTTCCTAAATATGTTTTAAAAATCCATCTTACATTGGTGTTGTTTTTAAAAATGATTATCTGTTATAAAAATGATAAAACACCATTCATAAAATGATTTCTGCTTCTGATTTTTTAGATTAGTTTTTAATTCTAATTTGAGTTTTTATTTCCTTTTGCCACAGTAATGACAATGATGTGACTTTGGTACACATTATAAGTATAGATTATGAAAATAGGTTAGAGTTTAGTAGAGATTTAAGATAGTAAACAGCTTAACACATTGTTATCTTAGAGAAGAGTTTTGTAAGCAAAGAAAAATATTTAGAATAAATGTCTTGTAGAAGAATAGGTTTGGCAGAGGGGAAAAAACCTGGAGCAAAGACCTTTAAGCAGGAGTGTGATGGGCCAATTCAGGAACTAGCAGAGATGACAGTTTGGCTACTTCAGAATGAACAAAGAACTGTTAGAAGAGGAATTCTAGGTATGACTTAGATCACTCAGAGTCATGTAGGACTTTTAAAACATTATCTTATCATACGTGAAATAGATCACCAGTCCAGGTTCAATGCATGAGGCAGGGTGCTCAGGGCTGGTGCACTGGGATGACCCTGAGAGATGGGATAGGTAGGGAGGTGGGAGGGAGGGTCAGGATGGGGAACACATGTACACCCATGGCTGATTCATGTGAATGTATGGCAAAACCCAACAAAATCTTGTAATTAGTCTCCAATTAAAATTTAAAAAAATAAATAAAACATTATGTTTTATTCTGAATGATAAGGAAGACTTTTGAGCGAGTGACTTGAAATGATTTAAATTTGGAAAATAAATTTTTGTTTAGGATAAATTGTTAAGGGCCAAGAATAAAAATAAGGAGACCCTTAGAACAAGAGATGATGGTGGCAGTCAGGGGTGATAGAGATTGATACAGCGAGAAGTGTTTAGATTTTGATTACAGACTTGAAGATTTTTCTGGTAGATTTCTTAGGAAGTATAGGAGAAAGACAGAAGTAAGCGAAAGGATGGGGTATCTATCCACTGAGGTGGGAAAGGGTGGAGAACAAGGTTTGGGTGGGGGGAGAATCAGGTATTCAGTTTTAAGATATCTAGTTTTGGGAAAGATATCAAATGAGTCATTGATGTAAGTATTTGAAATTACTTGCAACTGAGGAAAGTGCAGTCTGACACTACAAACTTCAATATTGTCACCATATAGATTTTACTGAAGCTCTGAGGCTTAGTTAGTTGTCATGGAAATGAGCATATTAGAAAGAACTTTGAAGACTAATACCTGAGAGCACTCTAAAATTAAAAGAAAAGTTGGTAACTGCAAAATAATTTGAGGAAACACTAGTGAGTAAGGAGTTTCACCACAAGCTACAGCTTGGTCAAATGCTTTATTAGATACCATAATATAAGGACTGAGGACTGACTGTTAGATTTGCCCTCAAAGAGAATATTGAATTTGTGAAACTAATTAGAACAATTTCAGAGAAGTGGTAAGGGCAAAACCTGATTGGGGTGGATTTAGAATGAAATGAAAGGAAGGAGGTTGTAGGCTTTAAGTAATGCCAGCTCTTTCTAGTATTTACTCTAAAGGAGGAGAGAATTAACTGGAAACCAATGAGGACTATGCTATTAAGAATTTTTTTTTTTTAATATGGGGAAAAATATTAACATTTTGAATGCTTGTCATAATGCTCTGATTGGGGACAATAAAAATGACGGTTCAGGAAAAAGAAGAGTAACTGTTGGAGATATGTCCTCAAATAATATAGGAAAATTATCTAATGCATAAATGTTGTAATTTAGGGGACAACTAAAACCCAATATCTTAACTTCTATTACTGTGGTTGTTTAATAACTCAGGCATGTCTGACTGTTTGTGACCCCATGGACTGCAGCACGCCAGGCTGCCCTGTCCTTCAACATCTCCCAGAGCTTGCTTAGACTCATGTCCGTTGAGTTGGAGATGCCATACAAACATCTTCTCCTCTGTCATCCCCTTGTCCTCCTGCCTTCAATTTTTCCAAGCAACAGAGTCGGCTCTACGAATCAAGTGGCCAAAGTATTGGAGCTTCAGCTTCAGTATCAGTCCTTCCAATGAATATTTAGGATTGATTTCCTTTAGGATTGACTGGTTTGATCCCATTGCAGTCCAAGGGACTCTCAAGAGTCCTTTCCAACACCACAGTTTAAAAGGATCAATTATTCGGTGCTCAGCTTTCTTTACGATCCCACTCTCAGACCTTTGATGGTAAAGTAATGTATCTGCTTTTTAATATATTGTCTACATTTGTCATAGCTTTTCTACCAAGAAGCAAGAGCCTTTTAATTTCATGGCTACAATCATTGACTTTAGTGATTTTGGAGCCTGAGGAAATAAAATATTTCACTGCTTCCATTGTTTACATATATACTTGCCATGAAGTGATGGGATAAGATGCCATTTAGATTTTTGAATGTTGAATTTTAAGCCAGCTTTTTCACTCTCCTCTTCATTTTCATCAAGAGGCCCTTTAGTTCTTCATTTTCTGCCAAAAAGGATAGTATAATCTGCATATCTGAGGTTATTGATATTTCTCCCAGTAATCTTGATTTCAGCTTGTGTTTTAACCAGCCTGGCACTTCACATGATGCTTTCTGCATATTAGCAGGGTGACAACATACAGCCTTGACATACTCCTTTCCCAATTTGGAACCATTCCCTTGTTCCATGTCCAATTTTAATTGTTGCTTCCTGACCTGCATATAGTTTTCTCAGGTGTCAGGTAAGGTGGTCTGGTATTTCCGTCTCTTAAAGAATTTTCCAGTTGGTTGTGATCAACACAGTCAAAGGCTTTAGTGCAGTCAATGAAGCAGGAGTTGATATTTTCCTGAAATTCTCTTGCTTTTTCTATGATCCAACAGATGTTGGCAATTTGATATATGGTTCCCCTGCCTTTTCTAAATCCAGCTTGAACAAATGGAAACTTTCAGTTCACATATTATTAAAGCCTCACTTGGAAGATGGTGGAGGAATAGGATAGGGAGACCACTTTCTCCACCACAAATTCATCAAAAGAACATTTAAACGCTGAGTAAATTCCACAAAACAACTTCTGAAAGCCGGCAGAGGACATCAGGCACCCAGAAAAGCAGCCCAATGTCTTTGAAAGGAGGTAGGAAAAAATATAAAAGACAAAAAAAGAGACAAAAGAGGGAGGGATGGAGCTCTGTCCTGGGAAGGGAGTCTTAAAAAGAGAAGTTTCCAAACACCAGGAAACACTCTCACTGCCGAGTCTGTGCCAAGCCTTTGAAGCACAGAGGCAACATAACAGGGAGGAAAAATAAATAAACAATTAAAACCTACAGATTATGAGCCCAGTGGTAACTCCCCCAGCAGAGAGGCAACGCAGATGCCTGCACCTGCCACTAGCAAGTGGGGGCTGAGCAGGGAGGCACGGGCTTCATCGCTTAGAGTAAGGATCTGACCTCAATACCCCAAGCGCTATCTGCGCAAACTAACTTGGGCTAGCAAACCAGACTTTGGGATAACTACCACGCGAAAGGCCAGCCCCAACCTAAGACACCGCCAGGCCTGCACACAGAACAAAGGACTGAACAGAGATAGCTGGCTGCAGACCATCCCCTTCCAGTGACAGGAAGCCAGAGCTGGAAGGGGGCAATCACAGCCCCAGAGAGACATTATCTACAAAACTGTAAGCAGGCTTCTTTGCTAACTGAGACTTCTTGGGGTTCTGAATGGTCAACATCTGCCTGAGAAGGTGCACTGGTTGTACACCCAGAAAACCGAGCAGTGAGGAGGCAATAAGTCGCAGCTACCATGCTCGCCAAACACCTCATCACCTGAGCTGCTTGGACCTGGGAAGGGCACAAAATGCAGGCCCAACTGAGTCTGCGCCTCTGAGGACTACCCGAGTGCCTGAACCTGAGCAGCTTAGACCTGGGAGGTGCATGCAACCCAGGGCCAGCCTCGGATGGTTCCCAGTGGAGCAACCTAGAGCCTGAGCAGTGTGGGCAGGGAGGGTACAGGCACCGTGAGAGGGGGCAGGCCCAGTATGGCTGAGGCACTGCGAGCACATGCCAGTGTTATTTGTTTGCAGCGTCCCTCCCTCCCCACAGCATGACGGAACAAGTGAGACTTAAAAAAAAAAAAAAAGTGTCCACCACTGCCCCCTTTGTGTCAGGGTGGAAATCAGACACTTGAGATCAGCAAACAGAAGAAGCTAAAACAGAGGGAACCACCTTGGAAGGGACAGGTGTAATAGATTAAAACCCTGTCGTTAGTACCAACTACATAGGAAGGGGGCCTATAGATCTTGAGAAATATAAGCTGGACCAAGGAACTAGCCAAAAATGAACTGACCCCACAATACCCACAACAACACCAGAGAAAGTCCTAGATACATTTTTAATATTTTTACGATCATTCTTTTTCTTTTTTTTTAATTAAAAAAATTTTAAGTCCTCTATTACTCCTTTAATTTTCACTTTTATAACCCACTGTTACTTTGCAAAAAAAAGACCCATTTTTAAAAAAGCAAACTTCATATATATATTTTTTATAATTTTTGTGACTTTTAAAAAATTTTTTCTTTATTTTTTCTTTTTTTCTTCTTTTCTTTAACATTATATTTTTGAAATTCCAAACTCTACTCTAGATTTTTAATTTTTGCTTTTTAGTATTTGTTATCAATTTTGTACCTTTAAGAACTCAATCTTCAGCACCCATTTTACTTGGGAGCGAGATTGCTGGCTAGACTGCTCTCTCCTCCTTTGGACTCTCCTTTTTTTCCACCAGGTCACCTGTGTCTCCTCCATAACCCCTCTCTGCTCTACCCAACTGTGTGAATTTCTGAATGTTCCAGACGGTGGAGAACACTTAGGGAACTGATTACTGGCTAGATCTGTTTCTCTTCTTTTCATTTCCCCCCTTTTATCCTCCTGACCACCTCTGTCTCCTTCCTCCCTCTTCTCTTCTCTGTATAACTCCGTGAACATCTCTGAGCGGTCCAGTTGTGGAGTGCACATAAGGAAGTGATTACTTGGCTAGCCTGCTCTCACCTCTGTTGATTCCACCTCATCTCATTCGGGTCACCTCTAACTCCCTCCTCCCTCTTCTCTTCTCCATGTAACTCTGTGAACCTCTCTGGGTAGCCCTCACTGTGGAGAAACTTTTCATCTTTAACCTAGATGTTTTATCAATGGTGCTGTATAGAAGGAGAAGTCTTGAGACTACTGTAAAAATAAGATGGAAAACCGGAAGCAGGAGGCTTAAGTCTAAACTCTGACTCCAGGGAGCTCCTGACTCCAGGGAACATTAATTGACAGGAGCTCATCAAATGCTTCCATACCTACACTGAAACCAAGCACCACACAAGAGCCAACAAATTCCAGAACAAGACATACCATGCAAATTCTCCAGCAACACAGGAATACAGCCCTGAGCTCCAATATACAGGCTGCCCAAAGTTACTACAAAACCTTAGACATCTCATAACTCATTACTGGACACTTCATTGCACTCCAGAGAGAAGAAATCCAGCTCCACCTACCAGACCACCGACACAAGCTTCCCTAACCAAGAAACCTTGACAAGCCACCTGTACAAATCCACACACAGCGAGGAAACTCCACAATAAAGAGAACTCCACAAACTGCCAGAATACAGAAAGGACACCCCAAACTCAGCAATATAAACAAGATGAAGAGACAGAGGAATAGGATAAATGCCCACCAAACCAAACAAAAGAGGAAGAGACAGGGAATCTACCTGATAAAGAATTTCAAATAATGATAGTGAAAATGATCCAAAACCTTGAAATCAAAATAGAATCACAGATAAATAGCCCCAAGACAAGGATTGACAAGATGCAAGAAAGATTTAACAAGGATCCAGAAGAAATAAAAAAGAATCAATATGTAATGAATAATGCAATAAATGAGATCAGAAACACTCTGGAGGCAAAAAATAGTAGAAAAACGGAGGCAGAAGATAGGATTAGTGAATTAGACGACAGAATGGTAGAAATAAATGAATCAGAGAGGAAAAAAGAAAAAAACGAATTAATAGAAATGAGGACAATCTCAGAGACCTCCAAGACAATATTAAACGCTACAACATTCGAATCATAGGAGTCCCAGAAGAAGAAGACAAAAAGAAAGACTATGAGAAAATACTTGAGATAATAGTTGAAAACTTCCCTAAAATGGGGAAGGAAATAATCACCCAAGTCCAAGAAACCCAGAGAGTCCCAAACAGGATAAACCCAAGGCAAAACACCCCAAGACACATATTAATAAAATTAACAAAGATCAAACGCAAAGAACAAATATTAAAAGCAAGCAAGGGAAAAACAACAAATATCATACAAGGGAATTCCCATAAGGATAACAGCTGATCTTTCAATAGAAACTCTTCAAGCCAGGAGGGAATGGCAAGACATACTTAAAGTGATGAAAAAAAAAAAAAAATAACCTACAGCCCAGATTACTGTACCCAGCAAGGATCTCATTCAAATATGATGGAGAAATCAAAAGCTTTACAAACAAAAGCTGAGAGAATTCAGCACCACCAAACCAGCTCTCCAACAAATACTAAAGGATATACTCTAGACAGGAAACACAAAAAGGATGTATAAACTCGAACCCAAAACAATGAAGTAAATGACAATGGGATCATACTTATCAATAATTACGTTAAACATAAATGGGTTGAATGCCCCAACCAAAAGACAAAGACTGGCTGAATGGATACAAAAACAAGACCCCTACATATGCTGTCTACAAGAGACCCACCTCAAAACAGGGGACACATACAGACTGAAAGTAAAAGGCTGGAAAAAGATTTTCCATGCAAATAGGGACCAAAAGAAAGCAGGAATAGCAATACTCATATCAGATAAAATAGACTTTAAAACAAAGACTGTGAAAAGAGACAAAGAAGGTCACTACATAATGATCAAAGGATCAATCCAAGAGGAAGATATAACAATTATAAATGTATATGCATCCAACATAGGAGCACCGCAATATGTAACACAAATGCTAACAAGTATGAAAGGGGAAATTAACCAGAACAGAATAATAGTGAGAGACTTTAATACCCCACTCACACCTATGGATAGATCAACTAAACAGAAAATTAACAAGGAAACACAAACTTTAAACGATACAATAGACCAGTTAGACCTAATTGATATCTATAGGACATTTCACCACAAAACAATAAATTTCACCTTTTTCTCAAGCGCACATGGAACCTTCAGGATAGATCACATCCTGGGCCATAAATCTAGCCTTGGTAAAGTCAAAAAAATAGAAATCATTCCAAGCATCTTTTCTGACCACAATGCAGTAAGATTAGATCTCAATTACAGGAGAAAAACTATTAAAAATTCCAACACACAGAGGCTGAACAACATGCTGCTGAACAACCAACAAATCACAGAAGAAATCAAAAAAGAAATCAAAATTTGCATGTAAACGAATGAAAATAAAAACACAACCACCCTCAGTGTGTATGCCCAGCAGTGGGGTTGCTGGATCATAAGGCAGTTCTGTTTCCAGTTTTTTAAGGAATCTCCACACTGTTCTCCATAGTGGCTGTACTAGTTTGCATTCCCACCAACAGTGTAAGAGGGTTCCCTTTTCTCCACACCCTCTCCAGCATTTATTATTTGTAGACTTTTGGATCGCAGCCATTCTGACTGGTGTGAAATGGTACCTCATAGTGGTTTTGATTTGCATTTCTCTGATAATGAGTGATGTTGAGCATCTTTTCATGTGTTTGTTAGCCATCTGTATGTCTTTTTTGGAGAAATGTCTATTTAGTTCTTTGGCCCATTTTTTGATTGGGTCGTTTATTTTTCTGGAGTTGAGCTGTAGGAGTTGCTTGTATATTTTTGAGATTAGTTGTTTGTCGGTTGCTTCATTTGCTATTATTTTCTCCCATTCTGAAGGCTGTCTTTTCACCTTGCTAATAGTTTCCTTTGATGTGCAGAAGCTTTTAAGGTTAATTAGGTCCCATTTGTTTATTTTTGCTTTTATTTCCAATATTCTGGGAGGTGGGTCATAGAGGATCCTGCTGTGATGTATGTCGGAGAGTGTTTTGCCTATGTTCTCCTCTAGGAGTTTTATAGTTTCTGGTCTTACGTTTAGATCTTTAATCCATTTTGAGTTTATTTTTGTGTATGGTGTTAGAAAGTGGTCCAGTTTCATTCTTTTACAAGTGGTTGACCAGATTTCCCAGCACCACTTGTTAAAGAGATTGTCTTTAATCCATTGTATATTCTTGCCTCCTTTGTCGAAGATAAGGTGTCCATATGTGCGTGGATTTATCTCTGGGCTTTCTATTTTATTCCATTGATCAATATTTCTGTCTTTGTGCCAGTACCATACTGTCTTGATAACTGTGGCTTTGTAGTAGAGCCTGAAGTCAGGTAGGTTGATTCCTCCAGTTCCATTCTTCTTTCTCAAGATCGCTTTGGCTATTCGAGGTTTTTTGTATTTCCATACAAATTGTGAAATTATTTGTTCTAGCTCTGTGAAGAATACTGTTGGTAGCTTGATAGGGATTGCGTTGAATCTATAAATTACAGCCACTATGAAGAACAGTGTGGAGATTCCTTAAAAAACTGGAAATAGAACTGCCTTATGATCCAGCAACCCCACTGCTGGGCATACACACTGAGGAAACCAGAAGGGAAAGAGACACATGTACCCCAATGTTCATCGCAGCACTGTTTATAATAGCCAAGACATGGAAGCAACCTAGATGTCCATCAGCAGATGAATGGATAAGAAAGCTGTGGTACATATACACAATGGAGTATTACTCAGCCATTAAAAAGAATACTTTTGAATCAGTTCTAATGAGGTGGATGAAACTGGAGCCTATTATACAGAGTGAAGTAAGCCAGAAGGAAAAACATAAATACAGTATTCTAACGCATATATATGGAATTTAGAAAGATGGTAACAATAACCCGGTGTACGAGACAACAAAAGAGACACTGATGTATAGAACAGTCTTATGGACTCTGTGGGAGAGGGAGAGGGTGGGAAGATTTGGGAGAATGGCAATGAAACATGTAAAATATCATGTAGGAAATGAGTTGCCAGTCCAGGTTCGATGCATGATGCTGGATGTTTGGGGCTGGTGCACTGGGACGGCCCAGAGGGATGGTATGGGGAGGGAGGAGGGAGGAGGGTTCGGGATGGGGAACACATGTATACCTGTGGCGGATTCATTTTGATATTTGGCAAAACTAATACAATTATGTAAAGTTTAAAAATAAAATAAAATTGGAAGATTTAAAAAATAAATAAATAAAAGCAACCGATTTCCAAAAAAAAAAAAAAAAAACACAACCACCCAAAACCTGTGGGACACTGTAAAAGCAGTCCTAAGGGGAAAGTTAATAACAATACAGGCATACCACAAGAAACAAGAAAAAAGTCAAATAAATAACCTAACTCTACACCTAAAGCAACTAGAAAAGGAAGAAATGAAGAACCCCAGGGTTAGTAGAAGGAAAGAAATCTTAAAAATTAGGGCAGAAAGAAATGCAAAAGAAATAAAAGAGACCATAGCAAAAATCAACAAAGCCAAAAGCTGGTTCTTTGAAAGGATAAATAAAATTGACAAACCATTAGCCAGACTCATCAAGAAACAAAGGGAGAAAAATCAAATCAATAAAATTAGAAATGAAAATGGAGAGATCACAACAGACAACATAGAAATACAAAGGATCATAAGATACTACTATCAGCAATTATATCCCAACAAAATGGACAAGTTAGAAGAAATGGGCAAATTCTTAGAAAAGTACAACTTTCCAAAACTGGACCAGGAGGAAATAGAAAATCTTAACAGACCCATCACAATCACAAAAATTGAAACTGTAATCAGAAACCATCCAACAAAAAAAAAAGCCAAGGACCAGACGGCTTCACAGCTGAATTCTACCAAAAACTGAGAGAAGAGCTAACACCTATCCTACTCAAACTCTTCCAGAAAATTGCAGAGGAAGGTCAACTTCCAAACTCATTCTATGAGGCCACCATTACCCTAATACCAAAACCTGGCAAAGATCCCACAGAAAAAGAAAACTACAGGCCAATATCACTGATGAACATAGATGCGAAAATCCTTAAAAATTCTAGCAATCAGAATCCAAAAACACATTTAAAAGATCATACACCATGTCCAAATGGGCTTTATCCCAGAGATGCAAGGAGTCTTCAATATCTGCAAATCAATCAATGTAATACACCACATTAACAAATTTAAAAATAAAAACCATATGATTATCTCATAGATACAGAGAAAGCCTTTGACAAAATTCAACATCCATTTATGATAAAAAAAAAAAAAAACTCTCCAGAAAGTAGGAATAGAAGGAACATACCTCAACATAATAAAAGCTATATATGACAAACCCACAGCAAACATTATCGTCAAAGGTGAAAAATTGAAAGCATGTCCTCTAAAGTCAGAAACAAGACAAGGGTGCCCACTTTCACCATTACTATTCAACATAGTTTTGGAAGTTTTGGCCACAAGAATCAGAGTAGAAAAAGAAATGAAAGGAATCCAAATTGGTAAAGAAGAAGTAAAACTTTCACTGTTTGCAGATGACATGCTCCTCTACATAGAAAACTCTAAAGACTCTACCAGAAAATTACTAGAACTAATCAATGAATATAGTAAAGTTGAAGGATATAAAATCAACACACAGAAATCCCTTGCATTCCTATACACTAATAATGAGAAAATAGAGAAATTAAGGAAACAATTCCATTCACCATTGCAATGAAAAGAATAAAATTTTTGGAGTCAGATCAGATCAGATCAGTTGCTCAGTCATGTCCAACTCTTTGCGACCCCATGAATCGCAGCACACCAGGCCTCCCTGTCCATCACCAACTCCCGGAGTTCACTCAGACTCACGTCCATTGAGTCGGTGATCCCATCCAGCCATCTCATTTGTGCCGTCCCCTTCACCTCCTGCCGCCAATCCCTCCCAGCATCAGAGTCTTTTCCAATGAGTCAACTCTTCGCATGAGGCAGCCAAAGTTTTGGCGTTCAGCTTTAGTATCATTCCTTCCAAAGAAATCCCAGGACTGATATCATTTAGAATGGACTGGTTGGATCTCCTTGCAGTCCAAGGGACTCTCAAGAGTCTTCTCCAATACCACAGTTCAAAAGCATCAATTCTTCGGTGCTCAGCCTTCTTCACAGTCCAACTCTCACATCCATACATGACCACAGGAAAAACCATAGCCTTGACTAGACAGACCTTCGTTGGCAAAGTAATGTCTCTGCTTTTGAATATGCTATCTAGGTTGGTCATAACTTTCCTTCCAAGAAGTAAGTGTGTTTTAGTTTCATGGCTGCAGTCACCATCTGCAGTGATTTTGGAGCCCAGAAAAATAAAGTTTGACACAGTTTCCACTGTTTCCCCATCTATTTCCAATGAAGTGATAGGACCAGATACCATGATCTTCGTTTTCTGAATGTTGAGCTTTAAGCCAACTTTTTCACTCTCCATTTTCACTTTCATCAAGAGGCTTTTTAGTTCCTCTTCACTTTCTGTCATAAGAGTGGTGTCATCTGCATATCTGAGGTTCTTGATATTTCTCCCGGCAATCTTGATTCCAGCTTGTGTTTCTTCCAGTCCAGCGTTTCTCATGATGTACTCTGCATACAAGTTAAATAAGCAGGGTGAAAATATACAGCCTTGATGTACTCCTTTTCCTATTTGGAACCAGTCTGTTGTTCCATGTCCAGTTCTAACTGTTGCTTCCTGACCTGCATACAGATTTCTCAAGAGGCAGGTCAGGTGGCCTGGTATTCCCATCTCTTTCAGAATTTTCCACATGCTTAGGAATATATCTACCTAAAGAAACTAAAAACCTATATATAGAAAACTATAAAACACTGGTGAAAGAAATCAAAGAGGACACTAATAGATGGAGAAATATACCATGTTCATGGATTGGAAGAATCAATATAGTGAAAATGAGTATACTATCCAGAGCAATCTATAGGTTCAATGCAATCCCTATCAGGCTACCAACAGTATTCCTCACAGAGCTAGAACAAATAATTTCACAATTTGTATGGAAATACAAAAAACCTCAAACAGCCAAAGCAATCTTGAGAAAGAAGAATGGAACTGGAGGAATCAACCTGCCTGACTTCAGGCTCTACTACAAAGCCACAGTCATCACGACAGCATGGTACTGGCACAAAGGCAGAAATATAGATCAATGGAACAAAATAGAAAGCCCAGAGATAAATCCATGCACCTATGGACACCTTATCTTTAACAAACGAGGCAAGAATATACAATGGATTAAAGACAATCTCTTTAACAAGTGGTGCTGGGAAAACTGGTTGACCACTTATAAAAGAATGAAACTAGAACACTTTCTAACACCATACACAAAAATAAACTCAAAATGGATTAAAGATCTAAACGTAAGACCAGAAACTATAAAACTCCTAGAGGAGAACATAGGCAAAACAGTCTCCGACATACATCACAGCAGGATCCTCTATGACCCACCTCCCAGAATATTGGAAATAAAAGCAAAAATAAACAAATAGGACCTAATTAAACTTAAAAGCTTCAGCACAACAAAGGAAATTATAAGCACGGTGAAAATACAGCCTTCAGAATGGGAGAAAATAATAGCAAATGAAGCAATGGACAAACAACTAATCTCAAAAATATACAAGCAACTCCTACAGTTGAAAAATAAATGACCCAATCAAAAAAATGGGCCAAAGAACTAAATAGACATTTCTCCAAAGAAGACATACAGATGGCTACCAAACACGTGAAAAGATGCGCAACATCACTCATTATCAGAGAAATGCAAATCAAAACCATTGTGAGGTACCATTTCACGCCAGTCAGAATGGCTGCGATCCAAAAGACTACAAGCTATAAATGCTGGAGAGGGTGTGGAGAAAGGGAACCCTCTTACACTGTTGGTGGGAATGCAAACTAGTACAGCCACTATGGAGAACAGTGTAGAGATTCCTTAAAAAACTGGAAATAGAACTGCCTTATAACCCAGCAATCCCACTGCTGGGCATACACACTGAGGAAACCAGAATTGAAAGAGACACATATACCCCAATGTTCATCGCAGAACTGTTTATAATAGCCAGGACATGGAAGCAACCCAGATGTCCATCAGCAGATGAATGGATAAGAAAGCTTTGGTACATATACACAATGGAGTATTACTCAGCCATTAAAAAGAATACATTTGAATCAGTTCTAATGAGGTGGATGAAACTGGAGCCTATTATACAGAGTGAAGTAAGCCAGAAAGAAAAACAATACAGTATACTAACCCATATATATGGAATTTAGAAAGATGGTAATAATAACCCTGTATACGAGACAACAAAAGAGACACTGATGCATAGAATAGTCTTTTGGACTCTGTGGGAGAGGGAGAGGGTGGGATGATTTGGGAGAATGGCACTGAAACATGTATAATATCATATATGAAGTGAGTCGCCAGTCCAGGTTTGATGCATGATACTGGATGCTTGGGGCTGGTGCACTGGGAAGACCCAGAGGGATGGTATGGGGAGGAAGGAGGGATGAGGATTCAGGATGGGGAACACGTGTATACCTGTGGTGGATTCATGTTGATATTTGTCAAAACCAATACAATATTGTAAAGTTAAAAATAAATAAATAAATAAAGCCTCACTTGGAGGACGTTGAGCATTACTTTACTAGCATTGAAATGAGTGCAATTGCGCAGTAGTTTGAACCATCTTTGGCATTGACTTTCTTTGAGATTGGAATGAAAACTGACCTTTCCTAGTCCTGTGGCCACTGCTTAGTTTTCCAAATTTGCTGGCATATTGAGTGGAATGTTTTCACAGTATCATCTTTTAGGATTTGAAATATCTCAGCTGGAATTCCATCATCTCCACTAGCTTTGTCTGTAGTGATGACTCCTAAGGCCCATTTGACTTCACACACCTAGACGTCTGGGTTTAGGTGAGTGATCACACCATTGTGGTTATCTCAGTCTAAGATCTTTTTTGTATAGTTCTTCTGTGTAATCTTGGCACATCTTCTTAATATCTCCTGCTGCTGTTAGGTCCCTATCATTTCTGTGCTTTTACTGTGTTCATCTTTGCATGAAATATTCCCTTGGTATCTCTGATTATTTTGAAGAGATCTCTAGTCTTTCCCATTGTTTTCCTCTATTTGTTTGCATTATTCACTTAGAAAAGCTTTCTTATCTCTCCTTGCTATTCTTTGGCACTCTGCGTCCAGATGGGTATATCTTTTGTTTTCTCATTTGTCTTTCTCTTCTCGTTTTCTCAGCTATTTGTAAGGCCTCCTCAGACAACCATTTTGTCTCTTGCATTTCTTTTTCTTAGGGGTGATTTTGGTCTCTGTCTCCTCTACAGTGTTAAGAACCTCTGTCCATAAATCTTCAGGCAATCTGTCTATCAGATCTAATCCCTTGAATCTATTTATTACTTTCAGTGTATAATCATAAGGGGTTTGATTTAGGTCATACCTAGATGGCCTAGTGATTTTCCCTACTTTCTTGAATTTAAGTCTGAATTTTGCAGTAATGTGTTCATGATCTGAGCCACAGTCAGCTCCTGGTCTTGTTTTTGCTGAGGGTATACAGCATGTCAATCTTTGGCTGAAAAAAAAATATATATATAATCAATCTGATTTTGGTATTAACCAGCTGGTGATGTCCATGTGTGGAGTCATCTCTGTGTTGTTGAAAGAGGGCATTTGCTATGAACAGTGCATTCTCTTCAGAAAACTCTGTTAGCCCTTGCCGTGTTTCATTTTGTACTCCAAGGTCAAACTTGCCTGTTACTCCAGGTATCTCTTTACTTCCTATTTTTGCATTCAAGTCGCCTATGATGAAAAGGACATCCTTTTTGATGTTAGTTCTAGAAGGTCTTGTAAGTCTTCATAACTTCTTCAGCATTAGTGGTCAGGGCATAGACTTGGTTGACTGTGATATTGAGTATTTTGCCTTGAAAACGAACTGAGATCATTCTATCATTTTTGAGATTGCACCCAAGTACTGCATTTCAGACCCTTTTGTTGACTCTGCTGAGTAAGGCCATGCTCAGTAAATTTTTAATCCAATTGTCTGCTGATGGATAGGCCTGTGTTCCTCCCAAACTATGCTAGGGGTACTGGCAGTAAGGGCCAGTAATGGTAACCTCTTTCCAAAGGATTTACGCCAGCCTGCCATGGGTCCCAGAACTGTGGTAGTCAGTGCCCCAACCCCGTGACAGGCCACTGTTGACCTATGCCTCAGCTGAAGACTCCCTGACACTCACTGGCAAGTCTACTTCCATCTCTTGTGGGGTCGCTGCTCTTTTCTCCTTGGTGCTGGTGCACACAAGTTTTTGTGTGCCCTCCAAGAGTCTGTTTCCCCAACCCCGTGGAAATTCTTTCATCAAATCTCAAGGGCCTTCAAAATCAAATCCCCTGGGGGTTCTCAGTCCTTTTGCCAGATCCTCAGGTTGGGAAATCTCTGTGGGCCCTAGAACTTTTACAACAATGGGAGAATTTATTCGTATATTTGTTCTCCAGTTTGTGGATCATCTGCTCGGTGGCTCTGTAGTGGAGCTAATGGCAACCTTCTCCAAGTGGACTTATGCCACAAACCTCACCTCCCAGGTCTTCTGCACCCAGAGCCTCTGTCCCTGTGGCGGGTCACTGCTGACCTGTTCCTCTGCAGGAGACACTCAAACATTAAAAATAGATCTGGCTCAGCCTCTTGTAGGGGGGTCATTGATCCTTTTCCTTGGTCCTGGGCATGCATAAGATTTTGTTTGTGTCCTCCAAGTGTCTCTCGCAGGTCTGATATTTGATTTTAAATGTGATTGTGCCCTTCCTACCATCTTGTTGGGGCTTCTCCTTTGCCTTTGTGTGTGGGGTATCTTTTTTGGTAGGATCCAACATTCTCCTTTCAATGGTTGTTCAACAGCTAGGTGTGATTTTGGTGTTCTTGCAGGAGAAAATGGGTGCACATCCTTCTCCTCTGCCATCTTACCTAGGTAACTTCTGAATGCATGTTTGTTGGGGTTGCACTTATGGACAAAACTTCTGATGATCACAATCTCTCCCTGTTGGACCCCATTCCACAAGGCTTTCTTTCCTCTAGGGTAATTTCCTGGTACTGCTGATTTGCAATAGTCACTTTTTTATATTCTCTGGTTAAATCTATGGTTAAACATTCTCTGCTTAAATCATCTATTATTATGAAGAGAGGGTTAGTGAAATAATATTGAGTGTCTAGTCTTCTAACTTGGCTTCTCAGGGTGGCACTAGTTGTAAAGAACTTGCCTGTCAATGCAGGAGACATAAAAGATGTGTGTTCAACCCTTGGGTCAGGAAGATCCCCTGGAGGAAGAAATGGCAACCCACTCCAGTATTCTTGCCAAAGAATCCCCATGAATGGAGGAGCCTGTGGGCTAGCCTATAGGGTCCCACAGAATTGGAAAAAGCTGAAGTTTTGTCCACAGAATTGGACAAAACTTAGCACTCATGCAGTCTTCTAACTAGATCTGAAAGCATTCCTCTACCTGCCACCCAAGCAGGGATCTGACAAAGACTTCCGTTATGTTCACACTGTGATTTTAAGGCTTTAGTTATTTTGATTTTTGGTGTGTCATTTGTTTCTGATTTGCAATAGAGATAGGATACTTATCATCTATTTAGGAAAATGTAGAAAAAAACAGGAATACTAAGAAAATTCTTCTGATTCCAATTTTTAGCCCACCAACTAGTTTTCTTAGAATAATTGCAACTAAATTGCCAGAAATCTACCTGTTTCTATTCTAGTCGCTTGATTCTTTAACAATACTAAAATTTTTGAGGTGAGTCATGGACAAATCTATATAGTTCTATACATTTCTACAGTCAGCAAAAACAAGACCTGGAACTGACTATGGCTCAGATCATGAACTCCTTATTGCAAAATTTAGGCTATGAAATTTAGGCTAAGAAAGTAAGGGAAACCACTAGGCCATTCAGCTATGACCTAAACCAAATCCCTTATGATTATGCAGTGGATGTGATTAATAGATTTAAGGAATTAGATCTTGTAAATAGAGTGACTGAAGAAATATGGACAATGTGGACAGAGATTCATAACATTTTACAGGAAGCAGTGACCAAAACCATCCCAAAGAAAAAGAAATGCAAGAAGGTAAAGGAGACTTTACAATAGCTAAGGAAATAAAAGAAGTAAAAGACAAGGGAGAAAAGGAAAGATATACCCAACTGAATGCATAGCTATAGAGAAGAGCAAGCAGAGATAAGAGGCCTTCTGTAATGAAAAATGCAAAGAAGCAGAGGAAAACTGTGGCGGCTACGTGGCGGCAGCTGTGACCGGCGCACTAAGTGGGGCGGCAGCTGCTACCAGTGCACTAAGTGCGGCAGCTGCTGCAACCAGCGCACTAAGCATGCCGAGAGGCGCTACCCCATGCTCCCAAGCCCGAGGCCAGGGGCGGCAGCTGGGAGGACCAACCCCACATCCAAGGAGCCATGGCTTCATGGGTTCAGGAGGGCCTAGAGTCACTATCCCATGCTGAAGGTCAGGAAGGGTGGCGGTGAGGAGATACACCTCGTCCAAGGTAAGGAGCAGTGGCTGTGCTTTGCTGGAGCAGCAGTGAAGAGATACCCCACGATCAAGGTAAGAGAAACCCAAGTAAGATGGTAGGAGTTGCAAAAGGGCATCAGAGGGCAGACACATTGAAATCATACACACAGAAAACTAGTCAATCTAATCACACTAGGACCACAGCCTTGTCTAACTCAATGAAACTAAGCCGTGCCAGTGGGGCGACACAAGATGGGCGGGTCGTGGTGGAGAGATCTGACAGAATGTGGTCCACTGCAGAAGGGAATAGCAAACCACTTCAGTATTCTTGCCTTGAGAACCCCAGGAACAGTATAAAAAGGCAAAATGGTAGCATACTGAAAGAGGAACTCCCCAGGTCAGTAAGTGCCCAATATGCTACTGGAGATCAGTGGAGAAATAACTCCAAAAAGAATGAAGGGATGGAGCCAAAGCAAAAAGAATACCCAGCTGTGGATGTGACTGGTGATAGAAGGAAGGTCCAATGCTGGGTAAAGAGCAATATTGCATAGGAACCTGGAATGTCAGGTCCATGAATCAAGGCAAATTGGAAGTGGTCAAACAAGAGATGGCAAGAGTGAATGTTGACATTCTAGGAATCAGCAAACTGAAATGGACTGGAATGAGTGAATTTAAATCAGATGACCATTATATCTACTACTGCAGGCAGGAATCCCTCAGAAGAAATGGAGTGGCCATCATGGTCAACAAAAGAGTCCGAAATGCAGTACTTGGATGCAATCTCAAAAACTACAAAATGATCTCTGTTCGTTTCCAAGGCAAACCATTCAATATCACAGTAATCCAAGTCTATGCCTCAACCAGTAAGCCTGAAAAACTGAAGTTGAAAGGTTCTATGAAGACCTACAAGACCTTTTAGAACTAACACCCAAAAAAGATGTCCTTTTCATTATAAGGGACTGGAAAGAAAAAGTAGGAAGTCAAGAAACACCTGGAGTAACAGGCAAATTTGGCCTTGGAATACGGAATGAAGCAGGGAAAAGACTAATAGAGTTTTGCCAAGAAAATGCACTGGTCATAGCAAACACCCTCTTCCAATGACACAAGAGAAGACTCTACACATGGACATCACCAGATAGCCAAGACCGAAATCATATTGATTATATTTTTGCAGCCAAAGATGGAGAAGCTCTGTACAGTCAGCAAAAATAAGACCGGGAGCTCACTGTGGCTCAGATCATGAATTCCTTATTGCCAAATTCAGACTTAAATTGAAGAAAGTAGGGAAAACCACTAGATCATTCAGATATGACCTACAGCAAATCCCTTATGACTATACAGTGGAAGTGAGACATAGATTCAAGGGCCTAGATCTGATAGATAGAGTGCCTGATGAACTATGGAAGGAGGTTCGTGACATTGTACAGGAGACAGGGATCAAGACCATTGCCATGGAAGAGAAATGCAAAAAAACAAAATGGCTGTCTGGGGAGGCCTTACAAATAGCTGTGAAAAGAAGAGAAGAGAAAAACAAAGGAGAAAAGGAAAGATATAAGTATCTGAATGCAGAGTCCAAAGAATAGCAAGAAGAGATAAGAAAGACTTCTTCAGCAATCAATGCAAAGAAATAGAGGAAAACAACAGAATGGGAAAGACTAGAGCTCTCTTCAAGAAATGAGAGATACCAAGGGAACATTTCATGCAAAGATGGGCTCAATAAAGGACAGAATTGGTATGGACCTAACAGAAGAAGAAAATATTAAGAAGAAGTGGCAAGAATACATAGAACTGTACAAAAAAGATCTTCACTACCCAGACAATCACAATGGTGTGATCACTCACCTAGAACCAGACATCCTGGAATGTAAAGTCAAGGGGGCCCTTGAAAGCATCACTACGAACAAAGCTAGTGGAGGTGATGGAATTCCAGTTGAGCTATTTCAAATCCTGAAAGATGATGTTGTGAAAGTGCTGCACTCAATATGCCAGCAAATTTGGAAAACTCAGCAGTGGCCACAGGACTGGAAAAGGTCAGTTTTCATTCCAATCTCAAAGAAAGGCAATGCCAAAGAATGCTCAAACTACCACACAATTGCACTCATCTCACACATTAGTAAAGTAATGCTCAAAATTCTCCAAGCCAGGCTTCAGCAATACATGAACCATGAACTCCCAGATGTTTAAGCTGGTTTTAGAAAAGGCAGAGGAACCAGAGATCAAATTGCCAACATCTGCTGGATCATGGAAAAAGCAAGAGAGTTCCAGAAAAACATCTATTTCTGCTTTATTGACTATGCCAAAGCTTTTCATTGTGTGGATCACAATAAACTGTGGAAAATTCTGAAAGAGATGGGAATACCAACCACCTGACCTGCCTCATGAGAAATCTGCATGCAGATCAGGAAGCAACAGTTAGAACTGGACATGGAACAACAGACTGGTTCCAAATAGGAAAAGGAGTACGTCAAGGCTGTATATTGTCACCCTGCTTATTTAACTTATATGCAGAGTACATCATGAGAAACGCTGGGCTGGAAGAAGCACAAGCTGGAATCAAGATTGCCGGGAGAAATATCAATAACCTCAGATATGCAGATGAAAGTGAAGAGGAACTAAAAGCCTCTTCATGAAAGTGAAAGTGGAGAGTGAAAAAGTTGGCTTAAAGCTCAACATTCAGAAAACGAAGATCATGGCATCTAGTCTCATCACTTCATGGGAAATAGATGGGGAAAGAGTGGAAAGAGTGTCAGACTTTATTTTGGGGGGCTCCAAAATCACTGAAGATGGTGACTGCAGCCATGAAATTAAAAGATGCTTACTCCTTGGAAGAAAAGTTATGACCAACCTAGATAGCATATTCAAAAGCAGAGACATTACTTTGCCAACGAAGGTCTGTCTAGTCAAGGCTATGGTTTTTCCTGTGGTCATGTATGGATGTTAGAATTGGACTGTGAAGAAGGCTGAGCACCAAAGAATTGATGCTTTTGAACTGTTGTGTTGGAGAAGACTCTTGAGAGTCCCTTGGACTGCAAGGAGATCCAACCAGTTCATTCTGAAGGAAATCAGCCCTGGAATTTCTTTGGAGGGAACGATGCTGAAGCTGAAACTCCAGTGCTTTGGCCACGTCATGCGAAAAGTTGACTCATTGGAAAAGACTCTGATGCTGGGAGGGATTGGGGGCAGGAGGAGAAGGGGAAAACAGAGGATGGGATGGCTGGATGGCATCACTGACTCAGTGGACGGGAATCTGACTGATCTCTGGTAGTTGGTGATGGATAGGGAGGCCTGGCGTGCTGCTATTCATGGGGTCACACAGAATCTGTCAGACACCACTGTGCGACTGAACTGAACTGAGAGGAAAACAATAGAATGGGAAATAATAGAGATCTCTACTAGAAAATTGGAGATATCAAGGGAACATTACATGCAAGGATGGGCATGATAAAGGAAAGAAGCAGTAAGGACCTAACAGAAGGATAAGAGATTAAGAAGAGGTGGCAAGAATACACATAAAAACTGTAAGAACAAGATCTTAATGACCCAGATAACCATGGTGGTGTGGTCACTCACCTAGAGCCGTACATCTTAGAGTATAAAGTCAAGTGGGCCTTAGGAAACATTACTAGGAACAAAGTTAGGAAAAGTGATGTTATTCCAGCTGAGCTATTTAAAACCCTAAAATATGATCCTTTAAAATGATACAATCAATATGTCAGCAAATTTGGAAAACTCAGCAGTGGCCACAGGACTGGAAAATGTTTTCAGTCCAATCACAAAGAAAGGCAGTTTCAAAGAACGTCCAAACCATAATGCAATTGCACTCATTTTGCATGCTAGTAAGCTCATGCTCAGAATCCTTCAAGCTATCCTTGTGAACTGAGAACTTCCAGATGTACAACTGGGTTTAGAAAAGGCAAGAAAACCAGAGATCAAATTACCAAGATTTGTTGGAGCATAGAGTAGGAAAGGGAACTTCAGAAAAAAAAAAAAAATCTAATTTTGCTTCACTGAATACACTAAAGCCTTTGACTGTGTGGATCACAACAAACTGTGGAAAAAAATTTTAAGAGTTGGGAACACCAGACCATCTTACGTGTCTCCTGAGGAACCTTTATGTGAATTAAGAAGAAGCCGTTAGAATCTTACATGGAACAACTGACTGGTTCAATATTGAAAAAGGAGTATGACAAGGCTGTATATTGTCATCCAGTTTCTTTAATTTATAGGTAGAGCACATCATTCAAAATGGGGGGGGTGGATGAATCACAAGATAAAATCAAGATTGCTGGAATAATTATCAGCAACCTCAGATATGCAGATGAAACTATTCTAATGGCTGAAGGTGAAGAAGAACTAAAGAGCCTCTTGAGGAGGGTAAAAGAGAGGAGTGAAAAAGCTGGCTTAAAACTCAGCATTAAAAAAAAAAAAAACTAAGATAATGGCATCCAGTCCCATCACTTAATGGTAAACATAAGGGGGAAAAGTAGAAGCACTGACAGATTTTATTTTCTTGGGTTCCAAATTCACTGAAGACCATGGCTGCAGCCATGAAATTAAAAGAAGCTTTCTCTTTTGAAGTAACGCTCTGACAAAGTTATATAACATATTAAAAAGCAGAGACATCATTTTGCTACCAAAGTCCATATGTTCAAACCTATTGTTTTTCCACTAGTCATGTATGGATATGAGAGTTGGCCCAGAAAGAAAGCTGAGCACCAAAGAATTGATGCTTTTTAATTCCGTCGCTGGAGAAGATTCTTTAGAATCTCTAGGACAGCAAGGAGATGAAATCAGTCAATCCTAAAGGAAATTAACACTGAATAATAATTAGAAGTACTTATGCTGAAGCTCCAATCCTTTGGCCACCAAATGCAAAAGCTGGCTCGTTGGAGTAGACTATGCAGCTAGGAAAGATTGAAGTCAAAAGGAGAAGAGGGCAGCAGAGAATGAGATGGTTATATAGCATCAGCACTCAATGGGCATGAATTAAGCATTACTTTACTAGCGTGTGAGACAAGTGCAATTGCACAGTAGTTTGAGCATTCTTTGGCATTGCTTTTCTTTGGGATTGGAATGAAAACACCTTTTCCAGTCCTGTGGCCACTGCTGAGTTTTCCAAATTTGCTGGCATATTGAGTGCAGCACTTTCACAGCATCATCCTTCAGGATTTGAAATGGCTCAACTGGAATTCCATCACCTCCACTAGCTTTGTTCATAGTGATGCTTTCTAAGGCCCACTTGACTTCACATTCCAGGATGTCTGGCTCGAGGTGAGTGATCACACCATCGTGATTATCTGGGTCATGAAGATCTTTTTTTTACAGTTCTTCTGTGTATTCCTGCCATCTCTTCTTAATATCTTCTGCTTCTGTTAGGTCCCTACAATTTCTGTCCTTTATTGAGCCCATGTTTGCATGAAATGTTCCCTTGGTATCTCTAATTTTCTTGAAGGGATCTCTAGTCTTTCCCATTCTATTGTTTTCCTCTATTTCTTTGCATTGATCGCTGAGGAAGGCTTTCTCATGACTCCTTGATATTCTTGGAAACACTGCATTCAAATGGGTATATCTTTCCCTTTCTCCTTTGCTTTTTGCTTCTCTTCTTTTCATAGCTATCTGTAATGTCTCCTCAGACAGCCATTTTGCTTTTTTGCATTTCTTTTTCTTGGGGATGGTCTTGATTCCTGTCTACTGTACAATGTCATGAACCTCCATCCATAGTTCATCTGGAATCCTGTCTATGAGATCTAGTCTCTTAAATCTATTTCTCACTTCCACTGTATAGTCATAATGGATTTGATTTAGGTAATATCTGAATGGTCTAGTGGTTTTTCCTACTTTCTTCAATTTCAGTCTGAATTTGGCAATAAGGAGTTCATTATCTGAGCCAGAGTCAGCTCCTTGTCTTGTTTTAGCTGACTTTATAGAGCTTCTCCATCTTTTGCTGCAAAGAATATACTCAATCTGATTTTGGTGTTGACCATCTGGTGATGTCCATGTGTAGAGTCTTCTCTTGTGTTGTTGCAAGAGGGTGTTTGCTATGACCAGTGCATTCCCTTGGCAGAACGCTATTAGCCTTTACCCTGCTTAATTCTGTACTCCAAGGCCAAATTTGCCTGTTACTCCAGGTGTTTCTTGACTTCCTGCTTTTACATTCCAGTCTGCTATAATAAAAAGGACACCTTTTTTGGGTATTAGTTGTAGAAGGTCTTGTAGGCCTTCATATAACTGTTCAACTTCAGCTTCTTCAGCATTACTGGTCGGGGCATAGACTTGGATTACCGTGATATTGAATTGTTTCCCTTGGAAATGAACAGAGTTCATTCTGTCATTTTTGATTAGGCTAGCACTAATTCCATTTTAATGCTTCCCATAAAGATTCCATATTAAATTAGTAGAATTTTTAGGGTATATTACAACTTTCATATTATTTACTTAGAATTTGTACTAGACTGGATGATAAATAGTTGATATTGTTGAGTGCAAGAGATGGGAATACCAGATCATCTTACCTTCCTCCTGAGAAATCTGTATGGAGGTCAAGAATCAACAGTTAGAATCAGACACGGAACAAGAGACTGGTTCTAAATTGGGAAAGGAGTATGTTAAGGCTATATATTGTCACCCTGCTATAAAACTTATATGCAGAATACATCATGCAAAATGCCAGGCTAGATGAAGCACAAGCTGGAGTCAAGATTGCTCGGAGACATATCAATAACCTCAGATACTCAGATATGCAGATTATACCATTCTTATGGCAAACATTGAAGAAGAAGCCTCTTGAAGAAAGTGACAGACTTTATTTTCTTGGGCTTCAAAATCACAGCAGATGGTGACTGCAGCCATGAAACTAAAAGGTGCTTGCTCCTTGGAAACTATGATTAACCTAGACAGCACATTAAAAAGTAGAGACATTGCCGACAAAGGTCCATCTAGTCAGAGCTATGGCTTTTCCAGTAAGTAGTCACATATGGATGTGAGAGTTGGGACATAAAGAAAACTGAGCACTGAAGAATGGATGCTTTTGAACTGTGGTGTTGGCGAAGACTCTTGAGAGTCCCTTGGGCTGCAAGGAGATCCAACTAGTCCATCCTAAAGGAAATCAATCCTGAATACTCATTGTAAGGACTGATGCTGAAGCTGAAACTTCAATACTTTGGCCACCTGGTGCAAAGAACTGATTCATTGGAAAAGACCCTGATGCTGGGAAAGTTTTAAGGCAGGAGGAGAAGGGGAACACAGAGGATGAGATGGTAGGATGGTATCATTGATTCCATGGACACTAGTTTAAGAAAGCTCATGGAGCTGGTGATGAACAGCCTGGTGTGCTGCAGTCCATGGCACTGCAAAGAGGCAGACATGACTGAGTAACTGAACTGAACTACTTAGACTAGTTGGTACTAGTGATAAAGAATCAAAGTGCCAATCTCCTGCCAATGCAGGAAACTCAGCAGGTGCATATTTGATCCCTGTGTTGGGAAGATTCCCCTGGAGGAGGGCATGGCTACCCACTCTATTATTCTTGCCTGGAGAATCCAGTGGACTGAGGAGACTGCTGGGCTACCAGTCCATAAGGTCACAAAGAGTCGGACACGTCTGAGGCAACTCAGCACGCATAAGAACATACCAACTGTGAAAGAGCGTGCCAGAATTGAGAGGAAGTAAATGGAAGCAGCTCTACAATGACTGTCTAGATCTGTTCATGCCATTTACAGAGCAGCTATGACAGCAATCAAATTTTCTGCAATCTTTCTCTTACACTATGCCAACGATTGCTGGTGGTGTTCTTTCCCCTAGTAACTGTTAGCATAGAGCCTACCAACATCACTGATGAAACTAAGCCTCATTCTGAGCCTTCACAGGAACTCAGTTGTGAAGAAGGAGAATTTGGCTGGTGATCATTATAAACTCTTTTAGGAAATATTAAGTATAATAGACTAAAATCTAGATTCTCATGTTCCAGTTATTTTTGAACTGGTTCTTTAATAGTTTTTTCTTCTTCCTTTTTTTTTTTTTTTAAGGTTGATTGTTTTGTTTTGTTTTTTCTACAAATACATATCTCCAAGCTCCAGGCAAGAATTTGTAGGTCTTGGTTTCTTGGTGTTTGGCTGAGGTTTGGTTTTACTTTTAAACAATACATATATTGTTCTGGAGTATACCAAATGTTCAGTTCAGTTCAGTTCAGTCACTCAGTCGTGTCCGACTCTTTGCAACTCCATGAACCACAGCACGCCAGGCCTCCCTGTCCATCACCAACTTCCGGAGTCCATCCAAACCCATGTCCATTGAGTCAGTGATGCCATACAACCATCTCATCCTCTGTCGTCGCCTTATCCTCCTGCCCTCAATCTTTCCCAGCATCAGGGTCTTTTCCAATGAGTCATCTCTTCACATCAGGTGGGCAAAGTATTGGAGTTTCAGCTTCAACATCAGTCCTTCCAATGAATACCCAGGACTGATCTCCTTTAGGAGATAATGCCAAATGTATGAACAAGTTAAAAATTTATTTGATTACACTTAATAACCTTCTAGATATGTGCTTCTTCAACTATTTCTGGTGAAGTGCCAGTTTCTTCCATTCATCATAAATCCAAACTTTTGTAAAATATTGTAAAATACATATAAAAACTTAGAAAATTTGCTCTAAAATTTCTAAACACGTTTATCAATTAATGTATTATTGCAACAGAGGCAAGGAAGGTGCAACATATTGCACACCTATTCAGCCACTGATTGGTTCCACAGTGGTCCCCTCCTTTTCCCCTTTCTTTGAATAAAAGGATCCCAAAATCAGACTGTATCAAGATGATTATGGGAGGCACTAGTCTGCCATCTTATCAGTCTGCCAGGTTTTCATTTAAGTCATTATTCCTTTCCCCAATAATTCATCTCCCAATTTATTGGCCTGTTGTGCTGCAAGCAGAGCTATCTTGGGCTCAGAAACAAATTTCAGTGGGACAGGTAGGATCCTTACTGCTTGTGACCTGTTTAGGGAATATTGGAGTAAGGCCCTATCAGTTGCTGGGACCACTTTTTCCAAGGATCTTCCCTTCAAATTTCCCACATCAACAGCCCCAGCATTTGGCAGTTTGAGTTAAAAAATAATAATAATAAGCATTTGGAAGACTAGGGGCTCCATGGGGCTTCCCAGGTGGCTCAGATAGTAAAGAATTTGCTTGCAAAGCAGGACACCTGGATTCAATCCCTGGGTTGGGAATATTCCCCTGGAGGAGGATATGGCAGCCCACTCTAGTTTTCTTGTCTGGAGAATCCCCATGAACAGAGGAGCCTGGTGGGCTGCAGTCCATGAGGTCATAAAGAGTCAGACATGACAACAACTAAGTACACAGAGGGGGTCCATGCAGTAGGGTAATTTTCTCCAGTGTATGCAACTGGGAACAATTTCTCCTCTCAATTCCAGCTTTTCATTAAAGGAAAAGCCAATTTGTTCATTTGATTGAGAAGCTGGGAATTGCTTGATTTGTGAACTGGTTCATTGGCTTTGGTTTTGTGTTCATTAATAACAGAATCTTTTTTTTTTTGTAATGTAATTTGTGCTTTTTGTGCTTAGCTGCTTTTGTTGGGTATATATCTAAACAAAGCAAAACAAAAACACAAATTCCAAGGGATACATGAACCCCAAAGTGATTTTATACACACACACACACACACACACACACACACACACACACACACATTATTTTTGTGGCTGATTATATTTATAAGAATATTGATCAGCCATAGAAACAATTCATTTTTTGGCACTTGCAGCAACACAGGTGGTCTTGGACGACATGAAGTGAAATAAATACATCAGAAAGAGAAAGACAAATACTGTATGACACAACTTGTATGTGATATCTAAAAATTACAACAGCTAGTGAATGAAACCAGAGAAGGCAATGGCACCCCACTCCAATACTCTTGCCTTGAAAACCCCATGGATGGAGGAGCCTGGTAGGCTGCATCCATGAGGTCATGAAGAGTCGGACATGACTGAGCGACTTCACTTTCACTTTTCACTTTCATGCATTGGAGAAGTAAATGGCAACCTACTCCAGTGTTCTTGCCTGGAGAATCCCCGGAACAGGGGAGCCTGGTGGGCTGCCGTCTCTGGGGTCACACAGAGTCAGACATTATTGAAGCGACTTAGCAGCAGCAGCAGTGAATGAAACAAAAAAAAAAAAAAAGGAGACTCACGGATACAGACAACAAACTAGTAGTTACCAGTGGGGAAGAGGAGAAGCAACATGGGGGTAAAGAGAGAGAGACAGAGAGAGAGAGAAGGTTCTTATGATATTATATGAAATCATGTGAGTGAAACTTTAAAAAATTGTGAAAAATTATAGAATTTAAAAAGAATCTTTCATTCAACAAATATTCATTGAGTGTCTACCAAGAAAAGCACTTAAAGCCCAAAGCAACCACAAACAGGTAAAATATTACCTGTGACACTAATATCTCTTCTTATGTAAACTATTTCTTTGTTCTTAAATTTAGCAATGTAAATAAACCAAAGTTATTTATATATATATATATATATATATATATATATATATATATATATATATATGTTTTCTCATCTATCAAGTTGATAAAGTATTACCTGCACTAATTTACATTCCCATCAACAGTGTAGGAGGATTCCGTTTTCTCCATACCCTCTCCAGCATTTATTATTTGTAGATTTTTTGATGATGGCCATTCTGATCAGTGTGAACTGATTCCTCACTGTAGCTTCAATTTTCATTTCTCTAATAATTAATGATATTGACATCTTCTCATGTGCTTTTTGGCCATCTGCATGTCTTCTTTTGAGAAATGTCTACTTAGATTTGGTTTTTTTTTTTTTTTTAACTGCATGAGCTGTTTCTATATTTTTGAAAATAATCCCTTGTTGGTCACTTCATTTGCAAATGTTTTCTCCCATTCTGGGGGATATTTTTCATTTTATGTTTTTCATTGCTGTGCAAAAATTTTTTTTTTGGAGAACCATATGGAGCTTCCTTAAAAATGAAAAATAGTTACCATATGATCCACAAATTCCACTCTTGAGCACATAAATAAAACTGTAATTTGAAATGATACACACAGCCCAATGTTCATTACAGTGCTATTTAAAATATCCAGAACATGAAAACAACCTGAATGTCCACCAGTGGATGAAGGGATAAAGAATATGTGATACATATATGCAATGAAATATTACTTGGCCATTAAAAATGAAATAATGCCATTTGCAGGACCTAGATGAACCTAGAAATCGTCATACTGGGAGAAGTAAGTCAGTTAAAGGCAGATATCATACGATATCATTTATATATGGAACCTAAAAAAACAATGGTACAAATAAACTTTACTTACAAAATGGAGATAGAGTCACAGATATAGAAAAAGAACTCACATTTCTTCAATGATTAGCATAAAGCCATGAAAATAGAATGAGACCAACATATTTTTGAAATTTAAATTAAAAAATGGTAAAAGGGTGTGCTGGAGCATTTTGTGTTTTTATGTAAAGAATTTTCAGTGATTTTTTTTTTTTCCCTCAAAGTGTCAGATGTGACACCGGAATTCTGCCATCAGCACTTGACACTCAGCTAGCTAGTGATGACAATTCAAGATTTTAACCACAAAGCCAACCTGAGTGGCATAAAAATGCTGACTTCACAGTATACTAAGAAAAATAAATATAATTATTCCTAGATTGCTTTGTTATATTATCTGAGTTTAGTAAAATAAAATCAAGGAAATGCTGCTTTTTAAGATACATTTTCTAAAAGAAAAATATCTATACTTTATTTTTACATAAAGAGAAAATAGAACTTTACTAAATAAAAAACTAATTGCTCAATTCATCTATCATGCTGATAAAAATTTACTTAAGCAATTTTTCATATCAAACAAAACTATAGAAAGATAATATTTACTTAGTGATTTCAACTTTTATGTTCAAAGATGCTAAAATAAAAATAAGAAAGATAGCTTTTACAATGAATTTAAACTGTTTTTATATTTAAAAAATTAACCTGGATTAGTTATGTATTTTATATGTTGTAACGTGTACATGTCAGTCCCAAACTTTTAATTTATCCCTTTCCCATTCCCTTACCCCTAAGTTTACTTTCTATATCTGTAATTATATAGGGCTTCCCTGGTAATTATGTATTGTTTTGGAGATAAGTTAATTTATATCCCTTTTGGCTGACTCCCTTCACTCACTATAACAATATCTGTGCCCATCCAAGTCTCTGCAAATGGCATTATTCCATCATTTTTTATAGGTCAGTAATATACCCTTGTATATATGTACTACATCCTCTTTACCTGTTCTTCTATTTATAGGCATTTAGATTTATTTCATGTTCTGTTTATTTTAAATATTGTTGCAACGAACATTGGGATATGTGTATGTTTTCAAAGTACGGTTTTCTCTGGATATATGCACAGGAGTGGAATTAATGGATCATCAGATCAGATCAGATCAGTCGCTCAGTCATGTCCGACTCTTTGCGACCCCATGAATCGCAGCACGCCAGGCCTCCCTGTCCATCACCAACTCCCGGAGTTCACTCAGACTCACATCCGTCGAGTCAGTGATGCCATCCAGCCATCTCATCCTCTGTCGTCCCCTTCTCCTCCTGCCCCGAATCTCTCCCAGCATCAGAGTCTTTTCCAATGAGTCCACTCTTTGCATGAGGTGGCCAAAGTACTGGAGTTTCAGTTTTAGCATCACTCCTTCCAAAGAAATCCCAGGGTTGATCTCCTTCAGAACGGACTGGTTGGATCTCCTTGCAGTCCAAGGGACTCTCAAGAGTCTTCTCCAACACCACAGTTCAAAAGCATCAATTCTTTGGCGCTCAGCCTTCTTCACAGTCCAACTCTCACATCCATACATGACCACAGGAAAAACCATAGCCTTGACTAGACGGATCTTTGTTGGCAAAGTAATGTCTCTGCTTTTGAATATGCCATCTAGGTTGGTCATAACTTTCCTTCCAAGGAGTAAGTGTCTATTAATTTCATGACTGTAGTCACCATCTGCAGTGATTTTGGAGCCCCCAAAAATAAAGTCTGACACTGTTTCCACTGTTTCCCCATCTATTTCCCATGAAGGGATGGGACCGGATGCCATGATCTTCATTTTCTGAATGTTGAGCTTTAAGCCAACTTTTTCCCTCTCCACTTTCACTTTCATCAAGAGGCTTTTTAGTTCCTCTTCATTTTCTGCCATAAGGGTGGTGTCATCTGCATATCTGAGGGTCTTGATATTTCTCGCGGCAATCTTGATTTCAGCTTGTGTTTCTTACAGTCCAGCGTTTCTCATGATGTACTCTGCATACAAGTTAAATAAGCAGGGTGACAGTATATAGCCTTGACGTACTCCTTTTCCTATTTGGAACCAGTCTATTGTTCCATGTCCAGTTCTAACTGTTGCTTCCTGACCTGCATACAAATTTCTCAAGAGGCAGATCAGGTGGTCTGGTATTCCCATTTCTTTCAGAATTTTCCACAGTTTATTGTGATCCACACAATCAAAGGCTTTGGCATAGTCAATAAAGCAGATATAGATGTTTTTTTCTGGACCTCTCTTGCTTTTTCCATGTAGCACAATTTTTAGTTTATTAAGGAACCACCATACTGGCTGTTTTCAATACTGGCTGTATCAATTTACATTCCCATCCACAGCATAGGAGGGTGCCCTTTATTCCACCCTCTTCAGAAATTGTTGTTTGCAGATTTTTTTGACGGTGGCTATCCTGAACTGTGTGAGGTGATAGTTCATTGTAGTTTTGATTTACATATCTGTAATAATTGATTTTTCCAGTGGTCATGTATGGATGTGAGTGATGGACTGTGAAGAAAGCTGAGCGCTGAAGAATTGATGTTTTTGAACTGTGGTGTTGGAGAAGACTCTTGAGAGTCCCTTGGACTGCAAGGAGGTCCAACCAGTCCACCCTAAAGGAGATCAGTCTTGGGTGTTCATTGGACGGACTGATGTTGAATATGAAACTCCAGTACTTTGCCACCTCATGCAAAGAGTTGACTCATTGGAAAAGACCCTGATGCTGGGAGGGATAGGGGGCAGGAGGAGAAGGGGACGACAGAGGATGTGATGGCTGGATCGCATCACCGACTCTTTGGACATGAGTTTGAGTAGGCTCCGGGAGTTGGTGATGGACAGGGAGGCCTGGTGTGCTGCCATTCATGGGGTCACAAAGTGTCGGACAAGACTGAGTGACTGAACTGAACTGAACTGAGTAATTACTGATATTGAGCATCTTCTGTGTGTTTCTTGGCCATCTTCATGTCTTCTTTGGTGAAATTGTCTGATTAAATATTCCACCAATTTTTTGGTAGTTCATATTATTTATTTTTATATTGGACTGTATGAACTGCATATATACTTTGGAGATTTACCCCCAGCTGGATCCTTCATTTACAAATATTTTCTCTCATTCTGAACATTGTTTTTTCATCTTGTTTATGGTTTCCTTTGCTGTGCAAAGGCTTTTAGGTTTAATTAGGTCTCATTTGTTTATTTTTGTTTTTATTTTAATTATTCAAAGAGGTGAGTCAAAAAGATCCTGCTGAAATTTATATCACAGAGCATTCTGCCTATGTTTCCTCTAAGAGTTTTATAGAATCCATTTGCTATTGTTGTTTAGTCACCCAGTCGTGTCTGACTCTTTGCAGGCTAAGGACTGAGCACTCCAGGCTTCCCTGTCCCTCACCATCTCCCAAAGTTTGCCCAAAGTCACGTCTATTACATCCGTGATGCCTCTAGCTATCTCATTCTCTGACACCCTCTTCTTCTACCCTCAGTCTTTCCCAGTATCAGGGACTTTTCCAATGAGTCAGCTGTTTACATCAGATGACCAAAGTACTGGAGTTTCAGCTTCAGCATCAGTTCTTCCAGTGCATGTTCAGGGTTGATTTCCCTTAAGCTTCACTGGTTGGATATCCTTGCTGTCCAAGGGACTCTCAGGAGTCTTATCCAGCACCACAATTCAAAGGGACCAATTCTTTGGTGCTTCACCTTCTTATGGTCCAGCTCTCACAATCATACGTGACCACTGGGAAGACTGTAGCCTTGACTATATGGAATTTTGTCAGCAGAGTAATGCCTCTGATTTTCAACAGTCTGTCTAGGTTTTCCATAGCTTTCCTGCCAAGAAGCAAATGTCTTCTGATTTCATGTCTGCAATCATTATCTGCAGTGATTATAAAGCCTAAGAATAGGAAATCTGTCACTACTTCCACCTTTTACCCCTCTATTTCCATGAGATGATGGGGCTGGATACCATGATCTTAGTAGTTGTTGTTGCTGTTTTAAATATTTATCTTTAAGCTGGCTCTTTCACTGTCCTCCTTCACCTTCATCAAGAGGTTCGTTAGTTCCTCTTCACTTTCTGCCATTAGAGTGATATCATCCACATACCTGAGGTTGTCAATGTTTCTCCTGTCTATCTTGATTCCAGCATGTAACTCATCCAGCCTGGCATTTCTCATGATGTGTTCAGTATATAGAAGAAAAAAACAGGGTGACAGTGGACAGCCCTGGAGTACTCCTTTCTCAATCTTGAACCAGTCAGTTGCTCCATACAAGGTTCTAACTGTTGCTTCCTGACCAGCATACAGATTTTTGTTGTGAGACAGGTAAATGCTCAGGTATCCCCATCTCTTTAAGAGCTTTTCAGTTTATTACATTCCACACAGTCAAAGGCTTTGGCGTAGTTGGTTGAAACAGAGTTATACATTTTTCTGGAGTTTCCTAGCTTTCTCTATGATCCAGTGAACATTAGGAATTTGATCTCTGGTTCCTATTTTTTTTCTAAACCCAGCTTGGACATTTGGAAATTCTTGGTTCACATAATGCTGAAGCTTAGAATGCAAGATTTTAAGTATAACTTACTAGCATGAGAAATGAGTGCAATTGTCCGATGTTTAGCACATTCTTTAGTGCTACCCTTCTTGGGAATTGGGATAAGGATTGCCCTTTTACAGTCCTGTGGCCACTGCTGGGTCTTCCAGATTTGCTTAAACATTGAATGCAACACCTGGATAGCATCATCCTTTAGGTTTTTTAATAAGTCTACTGGAATTACATCGCATCCACTCATTTTATCAACATCAGTGCTCCTAAGGCCCACTTGACTTCATACTCAAGAATGTCTGGCACTGGGTGGCAGACCACACCATAATAATAATCTGCTTCATTTAAATCTTTTCTGTACAGTTCTTCCATGTATTCTTTCCATTTTGCCTTGATCTCTTCAGAGACTACTAGGCTTTTGCCATTTATGTCCTTTATTGTGCCCATCTTTGGGCAAAATATTCCCTTGATATCTCTAATTTTCCTGGAGAAATCTCTAGTCTTTCCCCTTCTATTGTTTTATTCTAGTTTTATACAACTGTTCATTGAGAAAAGCCTTCTTGTCTCTCTGTGCTGTTCTTAGAAATCTGTGGTTGGATATACCTTTCCTGTTACCCCTTACTTTTCACTTCTTTCTTTCTCTATTTGTAAGGCCTCCTCAGATAACCACTTTGTCTTCTTGCTTTTCTTTTTCTTTGGGATGGTTTTGTTCATTGCCTCCAGCAAGTATCTGGGCTTGCATTAAAGTCTTTAATCCATTTTGAGTTTCTTTTCTTTGTATAGTGTTAGGATTTGTTCTAAATTCATTCTTGTACATGTAAATTTTCAATTTTCTCAGCACTATTTATTGAAGAGACTGCCTTTTCTCCATTATACTTTCTTTCCTTCTTTTACAGAGTTTATGTGACCATAGGTGCTTGGTTTTATCTCTGGGCTTTCAATCCTGTTCCATTGATCTATAGTCCTATTTTTGTGCCAGTAACATATTGTTTTTATAGCTGTGGCTTTGTAGTGTAGTATGAAATCAGGGAATCTAATTCTTCTAGCTCCATTTTTCTTTCTCAAGATTGCTTTGGTTAGTCAGGGTCTCTTGTGTTTCCATACATATTGTACAATTTTATATTCTAATTATGTGAAAAATGCTATTGGTGATTTGATAAAGATTGCTTTGAATATATAGATTGCTTTGGATAGTATAGTCATTTTCACAATATTCATTCTTCCAAACCAAGAACATGATATATATCTCAATTTCTTCATGTTATCTTTGATTTCTTTCATCAATATCCTATAATTTTCTCAGTATAGGTCTTTTGCCTCTTTAGGTAGGTTTACTTCTTGGTATTATATTCTTTTTGATGTTATATGAAATGGAATTGTGTTCTTAATTTCTCATTCTTATCTTTCTTGTTAGTGTATAGGATACAAACAATTTATATGTATTAACTTTTTAACTTTAACTACCACATTCATTAATGAACTCTAGTAGTTTTCTGGTAGCATCTTTAAGATTTTCTATGTATAGTCTCATGTCATCTGCAGATAGTGACTATTTTACTTCTTTTCCACTTTGGATACCTTTTATTGCTTCTTCTGGTCTGATTGCTATTGACTAAGACTTCCAAAATTATGTTGAATAAAATTGATAAGAGTGGGCATCCTTACCTTATTCCTAATATAAGAAAAACTAATGAGGACCTACTATTTAGCACCGGGAAATCTACTCAAAACTCTTTAATGGCCTATATGGAGAGAAAAAAAATGGACTTTCCAGATGGCTCAGTGGTAAAGAACCTACCTGTGAAGTAGGAGATATGGATTTAATCCCTGGGTCAGGCAGATCCCCTGGATAAGGAAATGGGAAATCCTAATCCATTCCAGTATTCTTGCCTGGGAAATCCCACGGACAGAGGAGACTGGTAAGCTACAGTCCATGGGGTAGCAAAAGAGTCATATACAATTTAGTGACTAAACAACAACAATGATAACCTCTCATTAGGTATTTCCAGGAGGCTTGGTGATAATGAATCCTTCTGCCAATTCAGGAGGTGTAGATTAAATCCCTGGGTCAGGAAGATTTCCTGGAGAAGGAAATGACAATCTACTCTGGTATTCTTGAATAGGAAATAACATCCCATGGAGAGAGGAGCCAGGTGAGCTAAAGTCCCCGGGGCCACAAAGGAGTCAGACATAACTTAGTGACTAAAAAAAAAAAAAAAAAAAGTAAAAGAAACAAGAAGTTTGATATATGGCAGATTCTGTTCACTATACCACTGAAACAGATAAAACATTGTTACAGAACGAACAGAACAGAACAGAACTAACAGAACATTGCAAATCAACTATATCACAGAAAAAGCAAGAGAGTTACAGAAAAACATCTCTTCTGCTTTATTGACTACACCAAAGACTTTGTGTGAATAACAACAAACTGTAGAGAATTCTTCCAAGACCTGGGAATACCAGACCTTCTGATCTGCCTCCTGAGAAAGCTGTATGAAGGTCAAGAAGCAACAGTTAGAACTGGACATGGAACAACAGACTGGTTCCAAATCAGGAAAGGAGTACATCAAGGCTGTATATTATCTTGCTTATTTAACTTATATGCAGAGTGATGTCTGTGCTGAGTATGTGCACTCCACAGTAATGACGGGGCCAGAGGTGAGGCCAGAAGCAGAAGATTTTGCGGGCATTCACATTGGGTAATTGATGGTATCAGAGTGCCATGTCCCTGTGAACAGCTCCTTGGGAGGAATATGCAACTGCTCCTTTCCCAGAGGAAACAATCCAGTCTCACTTACTTCACACCACAGCTTAGAATTGGGTCTTGAGGTTTCTACCCCCAAAACTGGGGAGCAGCCTGCCCCTGAAAGAGATATGACAACCACAGATCAAAGAGAAGAACATGCCTAAATTCAGTGCATATTCTGGACAGCACAGTGCCAAACACACAGTACTTGATAGGGGACAAAGGCCAGCGCACTCTATGGGGAGATGCGGCAGGGAGATGCGGCAGGGATCTCTACCAAACCAACCCCTCACACCAAAAATATTGAGCTCAAGTGTTCTACACAGAGGAGTTTCAACATAAAATCAGCTCTTCAAGACCTCGGTAGATGAATATTTCTCCTAAATTCATAGTCGGAGAATTATAAGTACAATGTAAAAGCAGAGGAACTACTCTCAATTAAAAGACCAAAAGAGAGCCCCTGAACAATTAAACAGACCTCACCAGTCTACCTGACCTTGAGTTCAAAAAGAAGGTACTACAAATGATAAAGAAACTAAGAAAAAATGATTGATAGAAATACTAATCACTGCAAAAAAGAACTGGAAATTATAAAAAGAAGCCAATCAAATTAGATAATTTAATTGGTGACATAAGAACTAAGCTACAGAAAATGGCAAACCCCAAATCTCCCTATTTATACACATTACTATATATATGTATATGTATATGATAAATAACTAATAGGGACCTATTGCATAGGAGAGGGAACTCTACTCAGTACTCTGTAACTCTGTAACAGTCTATATGAGAAAAGAATTTAGAAAAAAATATAAGTGTGGATATATGTTTATGTATAACTGAGGCACTTTGTTGTACACCTGAAACTAATGCAACATTGTAAATCAACTATACTCCAATAAAAATTACTTTATTTCTTTAAAATAAATATAATGTAAAATAAGTAAAATGTCAATATAATGAATATCAGGCTAAATAATGCAGAATAATTAATGAGTGATTTTGAAAATACAATAATGGAAATCACTAACTCAGAATGGCAGACAGGAAAACAAAAAAATAATAATAATAACAGTAACATGTGAGATCTATGGGATAACATAAAGCATGTTAACCTATGTATAATAGAGTTTCTAGAAGGAATGGTAAGAATAAAGGGAATTTAAAATGTATTTGAAGAAATTATGGCTGAAAATTTCTCAAACCTTAAAAAGGAAACAGATATCCTGGTACAGGAAGCCGAGTGTCAAACAGACTCACATCAAGATGTATCATAATTAAAATGGTAAAATTTAAAGATAAAGAGAATTCTAAACCAGCAATAGAAAAACAAAGTGTCAATTATGAGGGAACCACATAAAGCTATCAGCTAATTTCTCTACATAAACTTTTCAGGTCAGAAGGGAGTGGTAAGATATATTTGAAGTCCTGAAAGGGAAAAACATGCAACTTCAGATACTCTACCTATAAAGACTGTCATTTGGAATAAAAGTAGAAACAAAGAATTTCTCAGATAAGCAAAAACAAAATGAAAAAATATATATAGAAACACTAAATCTACCCTAAAAGAAATATTGAAAGGGCTCCTCTAAATAAAAAAGAAGTGAGAATCAATAGGAAAAGAAAAATTACAATAGGAAAGACAAATATATAGGTGGATTGAAAATCATTTAAATAAGCCAGCACCTGAATAATATATATATATATATAGTAAATAAAAAATAATATTTATTTACTATATATATTAAATGTATACTAAATAAAATTAATATATATAGTAAAAACAATTGTGAAAGAGATTATAACTACAGTGGACAGCCAAAGGAGAGATAGGAATTTTTAAAATAGAACATAATAATCAGAAATTGTAAGGTAGGGCAGTAAAAAGATATAGCTCATTTTGAATGTGTTTGAACTTGCATAACTACCAATATAAAGCAAGTAGACATAGTTTTGGATTAACATACTTAAAACTACATTAACTACAAATCAAAAACATACCATAGGCACACAAAAACAGACAAACAAACAAAAAGAAACTAAATCATAATAACAAAGAAGACCGTCAAACTAAGAAAGAAAAACAGAAAGGAGAAAGGAAGAAAAAGAAACACAAAATCAACTGGAAATAACATTTAAAGAGACCCTTAGGGTGATAGTCACACATAGATCAAAAATGAGCAGATAGAAAAAGATATTTCATATCAATGAAAATGACATGGGAGTGGGAATAGCTGTTCTCATATCAGACAAAATAGAGTATAAAACAAACACCATAAAAAAGAAAAAGGATACTATATAATAGTAATATCATCAATAAAAGGAAAGGATATAACACTCAATATATATGAACCTAATACAGGAGCACCTAAAGCAAACACCCACAGATACAAATAAAAGAAATTGATGGGAACGAAATAATACTATTAACACTCCACTGATATCAATGGACATATCTTCCAGACAGAGAATCAAGGCAACAGACACCCTAAATGACACAGTTCAATTCAGTCACTCAGTCGTGTCCGACTCTTTGCGACCCCATGAATCACAACACTCCAGGCCTCCCTGTCCATCATCAACTCCCAGAGTTCACTCAAACTCATGTCCATCAAGACGGTGATGCCATCAAACCATCTCATCTTCTATTGTCCCTTTCTCCTCCAGCCTCCAATCCCTCCCAGCATCAGAGTCTTTTCTGATGAGTCAATTCTTCACATGAGGTGGCCAAAGTACTGGAGTTTCAGCTTTAGCATCAGTCCTTCCAATGAACACCCAGGACTGATCACCTTTAGGATGACTGGTTAGACCTGCTTGCAGTCCAAGGGACTCTCAAGAATCTTCTCCAACACCACAGTTCAAAGGGATCAATTCTTCGGCGCTCAGCTTTCTTCACAGTCCAACTCTCACATCCGTACATGACCACTGGAAAAATCATGGCTTTGACTAGACGGACGTTTCTTGGCAAAGTAATGTCTCTGCTTTTCAATATGCTATCTAGGTTGGTCATAACTTTCCTTCCAAGGAGTAAGCATCTTTTAATTTCATGGCTGCAATCACCATCTGTAGTGATTTTGGAGCCCCACAAAAATAGTTTAACACTGTTTCCACTGTTTCCCCATCTATTTCCCATGAAGTGATGGGACCAGATGCTATGATCTTCGATTTCTGAATGTTGAACTTTAAGCCAACTTTTTCAGTCTCCTCTCTCACTTTCATCAAGAGGCTTTTTAGTTCCTCTTCACTTTCTGCCATAAGGGTGGTGTCATCTGCATATCTGAGGTTCTTGATGTTTCTCCCAGCAGTCTTGATTCTAGCTTGTGCTTCTTCCAGCCCAGCGTTTCTCATGATGCACTCTGCATACAAGTTAAATAAGCAGGGTGACAATGTACAACCTTGACGTAATCCTTTTCCTATTTGGAACCAGTCTGCTGTTCCATGTCCAGTTCTAACTGTTGCTTCCTGACCTGCATACAGATTTCTCAAGAGGCAGGTCAGGTGGTCTAGTATTCCCATCTCTTTCAGAATTTTCCACAGTTTATTGTGATCCATACAGTCAAAGGCTTTGACAAAGTCAATAAAGCAGATGTTATTCTGGAATTCTCTTGTTTTTTTTTTTTTTTTTTAATAATCCAACAGATGTTGGCAATTTGATCTCTGGTTCCTCTGCCTTTTCTAAATCCAGCATGAACATCTGAAAGTTCATACTGTTGAAGCCTGAGTTGGAAAAATTTTCGCATTACTTTACTAGCATGTGAGATGAGTGCAGTTGTGCAGTAGTTTGACCATTCTTTGGGATTGCCTTTTTTTGGGGATTGGGATGAAAACTGAACTTTTCCAGTCCTATGGCCTCTGCTGAGTTTTCCAAATTTGCTGGTATATTGAGTGCAGCACTTTCACAGCATCATCTTTCAGGATTTGAAATAGCTCAACTGGAATTCCATCACCTCCACTTTGTTTTTAGTGATGCTTTCTAAGGTCCACTTGACTTCACATTTCAGGACGTCTGGCTCTAGGTGAGTGATCATACCATCATGATTATCTGCATTGTGCAGCTCTTTTTTGTACAGTTTGTCTGTGTAGTCTTGCCACCTCTTCTTAATATCTTCTGCTTCTGTTAGGTCCATACCATTTCTGCCCTTTATCAAACCCATCTTTGCATGAAATGTTCCCTTGGTATCCCTAATTTTCTTGAAGAGATCTCTAGTCTTTCCCATTCTGTTGTTTTCCTCTATGTTTTTTTTTTTTTTTTTTTTTTGCATTGATCACTGAGGAAGGCTTTCTTATCTCTTCTTGCTATTCTTTGGAACTCTGTATTAAAATGGGAATATCTTTCCTTTTGTCCTTTACTTTTCGCTTCTCTTCTTTTCTCAGCTAATTGTAAGGCCTCCCCAGACAGCCATTTTGCTTTTTTGCATTTATTTTTCATGGGGATGGTCTTGTTCCCTGTCTCCTGTACAGTGTCATGGACCTCTGTTGATAGTTCATCAGGCACTCTGTCTATCAGATCTAGTCCCTTAAATCTATTTCTCACTTCCACTATATAGTAATAAAGGATTTGACTTAGACCTGAACAGTCTAGCAGTTTTCTCCACTTTCCTCAATTTAAATCTGAATTTGGCAATAAGGAGTTCATGATCTGAGCCACAGTCAGCTCCCAGTCTTGTTTTTACTGACTGTATAGAGCTTCTCCACCTTTGGCTGAAAAGAATATAATCAATCTGATTTCAGTGTTGACAATCTAGTGATGTCCATGTGTACAGTCTCCTTTTGTGTTGTTGGAAGAGGGTGTTTGCTATGACCAGTACATTCTCGTGGCAAAACTCTATTAGCTTCACCCTGCTTCATTCCATACTCCAAGGCCAAGTTTGCCTGTTACCCCAGGCGTTTCTTGACTTCCTATTTTTGCATTCCAGTCCCCTATAATGAGAAAAACATCTTTTGGGGGTGTTAGTTCTAAAAGGTCTTGTAGGTCTTCATAGAACCGTTCAACTTCAGCTTCTTCAGCATCACTTCTTGTGGCATAGGCTTGGATTACCATGATATTGAATGGTTTGCCTTGGAAATGAACAGAAATCATTCTGTGGTTTTTGAGATTGCATCTAAGTACTGCATTTCAGACTCTTTTGTTGACCATGAATGGCTACTCCATTTTTTCTAAAGGATTCCTGCCCACAGTAGTAGTAGATGGTCATCTCAGTTAAATTCACCCATTTCAGTCCATTTTAGTTCACTGATTCCTAGAATGTCGATGTTCACTTTTGCCATCTCCTTTTGACCACTTCAATTTGCCTTGAGTCATGGACCTGACATTCCAGGTTTCAATGCAATATTGCTCTTTACAGCATTGGACCCTGCTTCTATCACCAGTCACATCCACAACTGTTTATTGTTTTTGCTTTGGCTCCATCCCTTCATTTTTTTTTTTTTTATTTTATTTTTAAACTTTACAATATTGTATTAGTTTTGCCAAATATCGAAATGAATCCGCCACAGATATACCCGCGTTCCCCATCCTGAACCCTCCTCCCTCCTCCCTCCCCATACCATCCCTCTGGGTCGTCCCAGTGCACTAGCCCCAAGCATCCAGTATCGTGCATCAAACCTGGACTGGCGACTCGTTTCATACATGATATTATACATGTTTCAATGCCATTCTCCCAAATCTTCCCACCCTCTCCCTCTCCCACAGAGTCCATAAGACTGTTCTATATATCATTGTCTCTTTTGCTGTCTCGTACACAGGGTTATTGTTACCATCTTTCTAAATTTCATATATATGCGTTAGTATACTGTATTGGTGTTTTTCTTTCTGGCTTACTTCACTCTGTATAATAGGCTCCAGTTTCATCCACCTCATTAGAACTGATTCAAATGTATTCTTTTTAATGTCTGAGTGTATATGTACCACATATATGTCCATTTTAATGTCCATTGTGTATATGTACCACAGCTTTCTGATCCATTCATCTGCTGATGGACATCTAGGTTGCTTCCATGTCCTGGCTATTATAAACAGTGCTGCGATGATTTCTCCACTGATCTCCAGTAGCATATTGGACATCTACCTACCTGGGGAGTTTCTTTCAGTATCCTATCATTTTGCCTTTTCATACTGTTCATAGGGTTCTCAAGGCAAGACGACTGAATTGGTTTTCCATTCCCTTCTCCAGTGGACCACATTCTATCATATCTCTCCACCATGAGCCATCCATCTTGGGTGGCCCCACACGGCATGGCTTAGTTTCATTGAGTTAGACAAGGCTGTCGTCCGAGTGATCAGATTGGCTAGTTTTCTGTGATTATGGTTTCAGTATGTCTGCCGTCTGATGCCCTCTTGCAACACCTACCATCTTGCTTGGGTTTCTCTTACCTTGGATGTGGGGTATCTCTTCATGGCTGCTCCAGCAAAGTGCAGCCATTGCTCCTTACCTTGGATGAGGGGTATCTCCTCACAGGCACCCCTCCCGACCTTGAACGTGGAGTAGCTCCTCTTGGTCCTCCTGCACCTGCACAGCTGCTGCTCCCTGGACGTGGTATTGCTTCTCTCTGCCACCACCCCTGACTTCAGGCATAGGGTAGCTCCTTTTGGCCACCACCTCAGATGTGGAGAAGGCTTTTAAGATGTCTATTTTCCCTTGACAAACAATTTTAAGGAGGCTGTTTGGGAAAAAGTTATTTTTGCAGCTTGTGTTTAAAATGGTCTCTTTTCCTTATTTTTCAGTTTTAGGAATTGGAGATGGCCTGCATAATGAAATGGTTGAACTTAAGTGATAAATATAGGACACTATGTCCAAACAATCCAGAATACATATTCTTTTCAAGTACATATAGAACATTCTCTAAGATAGACTACATACCGGGACACAGAAAGAAGCCTCAACAAATTTAAGAAGATAGAAAGAAATTCAAATTCAAATTCTTTCCTGAATACAATGACATTAAAATAGAAATTAACCCCAGAAATAAAAACAAGAAAAAAAAATGATTGCATGGAAACTAGACAATACGCTACTTAAAAAAAATAATAGGTCAATGATGAAATCAAAGATAAAATCTTTAAAAAGTATACTTTGAGATAAAAACAATGAAAACACAGCCATAAAAAGTCTTTGGGATGTGGCTAAAGCAGTCCTAAGAGGGAAGCCCCTAGTGATACAAGCCTTTCTCTAAAAAACAAGCAAACAGAAATCTTAAATAAATAAACTAATCTTCTGCCTGAAAAATAGTAAAAGAAAAAAAAAAAACTTAAAATCAACATAAAAGGAAATCATAAAGACCAGAGAGGAAATACATTAGAAATAAAACAATAGGAAAAAATCAATAAAACCAAGAACTGGTCTTTCCAAAGAGAAACAAAGTCAACAAACTCCTAGCCAGTCTCACTAAGGAGAGAAAAAAAAGAGGGCTCAAAGAAACTAATAAGAAATGAGAGAGAAGAATTAACAACTGCCTTTGGCCACCTCATGTGAAGAGTTGACTCATTGGAAAAGACTCTGATGCTGGGAGGGATTGGGGGTAGGAGGAGAAGGGGACAACAGAGGATGAGATGGCTGGATGGCATCACTGACTCAATGGACGTGAGTCTGAATGAACTCCAGGAGTTGGTGATGGACAGGGAAGCCTGGCGTGCTGTGATTCATGGAGTTACAAAGAGTCAGACACGACTGAGTGACTGAACTGAACTGAAGTGAACCACAGAAACATAAATAATCATAAGAAAACACTATGAACTATTTATATGCCAACAAAATGGACAATCTAAAGGAAACAGACAAGTTTTTGGAAACATACAGTCTGACAAAACTGAGTCAAGAAGATAACAGATAATCTGAACAGACTAATCACCAGAAGTAATATAGAAACTGTAATAAATATAATACTGCAAACAGAAGTCCAAGGCCAAACAACTTTACTGGGTAATTCTAACAATGGCCAAAGAAATCTTTTTTTATCCTTCTCAATTTTTGTCCAAGGTCTGAAGAAGAGGGAATACTCCCAAAGTATTCTATGAAGCCATCATCACACTGACATCAAAACCAGACAAAAACACTATAAAAAGCAAATTACAAGCTAATAACTTTGTTAAATATAGATGAAAAAATTATTAACTAAATATTAGCAAGCTGAATCCAACAACACATAAAAAGGATAAAACAGTGTGATCAAACTGAATTCATTCCAGTGTTACAAGGATATAACTCAACCAATGTGATATGGCATATCAACAACAACAACAAAATGACAGATCCAATATGATCCTGTCAATAAGGGCGTAAAAGTAGCTGAGAGAACTCAACATCTATTCATGATAAGAAAAAATCTCTCAAAAGTAAGTGTGGAGAGACAATATCTCAACAGAATAAAAGCCATTTATGACAGACTCATACCCAACATAACACTTCATAATAAAAAGCTGAAAGCCTTCCTGCTTAATTCGGGAAAAAAGACAAGGGTGTGTATTATCACAACTTCTATTCAACCTGATTTAGAGTGCTAGCCATAGCATTTAGACTACAAAAATAAACAAAAGTTATCCAAACTGGAAATAAGTGGTAAAATTGCCATTATATGAAAATAACATGTACTCTATATACAAGACCCTAAACACTTCACACACACACACACAAACTTAGAATTAATAAATTAACTCAGCAAAGTAGCAGGATATAAGATCAATATACATAAAACTATTACTTTTTTATACAATGAAATATCAGAACAAGAAAGTAAAATTTAAGCCCGTTTAAAATCACTTCCAAAAGAATAGGTAGGAATAAACCTAAACAAGATGCGAAAGACTTATATGCTAAGAATTATAAAACATTAATATAGGAAATTGTACATAGAACAAAGAGGTGAAAGATATCAGAGTAACTTGGATTCAAAGAATTAATGTTATTAAAATGTCAATATTGCTCAAAGTAATCTACTGTGATTCCTGCCAAATTACTCATGAAAGTTTTTACATAACTAGAATAAATAGTCTTAGAAACTACAAAGACACCGAATTTGTCAAAGACATTTTGAGGGAAAAAAATGCTGAAAGAATAAGCCTCCAAGATTTCAGATAATGCTACAAAGCTGCAGTAATCAAAATAACATTGCATTGGCATACAGACATGCATATAGATCAATGAAGCAGTAGAGAGAATCCAGAAATAAGTGGACAAATTTATGGCCAATTAATATATGATCAAGAAGATACAATGGAGAAAATTGAACTTCTTCAGAGAATACTATTGGGAAACCCATCACAAGTGGGCCTTAGGAAGCATCACTATGAACAAAACTAGTGGAGGTGGAATTTCAGCTGAGCTATTTTAAAACCTAAAAGATGATGCTATGAAAGTGCTGCACTCAATATTTGGAAAACTCAGCAGTGGCCACAGGACTGGAAAAGGTCAGTTTTCATCCCAATCCCAAAGAAAGGCACAACTAAAGAATGTTCAAACTACCACATAATTGCACACATTTCACACGCTAGTGGAGTAATGCTCAAAATTCTCTTAGTGCGGCTTCCACAGTACATGAATCAAGAACTCCTAGATGTTCAAGCTGGATTTAGAAAAGACAGAGGAACTAGAGATCAAATTTCCAACATCTGTTGGGTCATAGAAAAAGCAAGAGAATTCCAGGAGAAACATCTACTCTGCTTCATTGATTACACTAAAGCCTTTGACTGTGGGGGTCACAACAAACTATGGAAAAATCTTCAAAGAGACGGGAATACTAGACCACCTGACCTGTCTCCTGAGAAATCTGTATACAGGTCAAGAAGCAAAAGTTAGAGACAGACATGGAACAATTAGCTAGTTCCACAGTGGGACAGGAGTACATCAAGGCAATATATGGTTACTCTGCTTATTTAACTTCTATGAAGAGTACACGATGCAAAATTCTGAGCTGGATGAAGCAGAAGCTGGAATTAAGATTGCTGGGAGAAGTATCAATAACCTCATATATGCAAATGACACTACTTTTTTGACAGAAAGCAAAGAGGATCTAAAGAGCCTCTTGATGAAGTGAAAGAGGGAGTGAAAAAAAACTGGCTTAAAACTGAACATTAAAAAAATGAAGATCATGATATCTGGTCCCATCACTTCATGGCAAATAGATGGGGAAACAATGAAAACAGTGACAGACTTTATTTTCTTAGTCTCCAAAATCACTGCAGATGATGACTGCAGCCATGAAATTAAAAGATGCTTGGTCCTTGGAAAAAAGCTATGACCAACCTAGACAGCATATTAAAATTCAGAGACGTTACTTTACCATCAAAGTTCCATCTATCTGAAGCTCTGTTTTTTTCCAGGAGTCATATAGGAATGTGAGAGTTGGACCATAAAGAAGGCTGAACACCAAAGAATTAATGTTTTTGAACTGTGGTATTGGAGAAGACTCTTGAGAGTCCCTTGGACTGCAAGGAGATCATACCCATCAATCCTAAAGGAAATCAATCCTTAATACTCATTGGAAGGACTGATGCTGAAGCTATGGCTCCAATACTTTGGCTACCTGATGCGAAATGCTGACTTATTAGAAAAGACTCATACTGGGTAATATTGAAGGCAGGATGAGAAGGGCCGACAGACGGTGGAATGGTTACATGGCCTCTCCAACTCAATGGATATGAGTTTGAGCAAGCTCCAGGAGTTGCGAACGACAAGGAAGCCTGGATTACTGCACTCCACAGGGTCACAAAGAGTTGGACATGACTAAGTGAGTGAACAACAAAAACAACAAATCTGGATAGCCTCATATAAAAATTGAAGTTGGAACACTCTTTCACATCATAAACAAAATAAACTTACAGTGGCTTAATACTTAAGATACGACATAAGAAAACTCTTAGAAGAGAACACAGGCAAAACATTCCCAGATGTAAAACATAGTTTGTGCTCTACATGCTAAATCACTTCAGTTGTGTCTGACTCTTTGCAACCCCATGGACCATAACCCACTAGGTTCTTCTGTCCATGGGATTAATGTGATAAGAATACTGGAGTGGGTTACCATTCCCTCCTCCAGGGGATCTTCCCAATGCAGGGATAGTACCTGTATATCCTGCATCCCCGTATGGTGGATTCTTTACCACTGAGCCACTGGGGAAGCCCTAAGTCATAGGGTAAAATAAATAAAAGCCAAAATCAACAAGTGGGGCCAAATCAAACTTTTAAGATTTTGCACATCAAAGGAAACCATAAGTAAAATAAAAATACAATCTATGTACAGTGAGATTTTTTTTTTCAAAAGGTGCAACCAACAAGGGCTTAATTTCCAAAATACAAAGACAGATCATATAACTCAATATCAAACATAAATCCAATCAGTCAGTGGGCATAAGACCCAAATAGGTATTTCTCCAAATAAGACATACAGATAGCCATCAGGTACATGAAAAGATTATTAGATAAATGCATACAAAAAATGCAATGAGAGAGAGAGAGAGAGGAGGGAACAATCCCAGGCTTGTTCTATGAGGCCACTATCACCCTAATATCAAAATCAGACAAAGATATTAAAAAAAAGCAAAGTTACAGACCAGTATCACTGATGAACATAGATATAACAATTCTCAACAAAATACTAGAAAATAGAACCCAACAACATATTAAAAGGATCATACATCCTAATCAAGTACCAGGAATGTAAGGGATTCTACCATATACACAAATGAATTAATGTGATACATCCTATTAACAAACTAAAAAATAAAAAAAAACATGTGATTATTTCAATAGATGGAGAAAAAGAGTCTGAAAAAATTCAACATGCATTTATGATTTTAAAAAGAAAAAGAGAGTCAGCATAGAGAGAATCTACTTCAGCATAATAGATGCCATATATGACAAACCCACAGGAAACCTTATTCTCAATGGTGAAAAACTGAAAATATTCCCTATAAGATCAGGAACAAGACAAGAATGTTCGCTTTAGACACTATTGTTCAACATACTTTTAGAAGTCCTAGACCTGGCTATCAGAGAAGAAAAAACAAACAAACAAACAAAAATCCAAACTGGAAAAGAGGAAGTAAAATTCTCACTGCTTATAGATGACATGACATTATACATGGTCGTTTAATCACTAAGCCATATCCGACTATTTTCACTCATAAACTGTAGCTTGACAGCCTCCTCTGTCCGTGGGATTTTCCAGACAAGAATACTGGACTGGTTTGCCATTTCCTTCTTCAGGGGATCTTCGTGACACAGGGATCAAAACCCTGTCTTCTGCACTGCAGGCAGATTATTTACTGACTGAGATACCAGGGAGCCTGGATAGTATACATAGAAAGCCCTAAAGATGTTACCAGAGGCTACTAGAGCTCACCAATGATTTAAGTAAAATTTTCATGGTACAAAATTAATACACAGAAATTGCTTGCATTCCTATACACTAACAATGGAAGATATGATCAATTAAGGAAGAAATCCCATTTACCATAGCAATAAGAAGAATAAAATATCTAGGAACAAACCTAAGGAGGCAACAGAGCTATATTCAGAAAACCATGGGATACTGATGAAAGAAATCAAAGATGGCACAAACTGATGGAGAGATATACTGTGTTCTTGGTTTGGGAATATTAATATTCTGAAAATAACTTTACTACACAGGGTGATCTATAGATTAAATGCAATCCCTATCAGATTATCAATGGTATTTTTCACAGAGATAGAACAACAACAACAAAAAAAAATTACAATCTGAAAGGAAGCACAAAAGACCATTCAAATCAGTCTTGATAAAGAAAAATGAAGCTGGAGGGATCAGGATACCTGACTTCAGAATAAACTTACAAAGCTATCATAATCAAGACAGTATTGTCTAGCACAAATATAAATCTGTGGAACAGGATAAATAAATCTGTCCAGAGATTAATCTGCACTTTTATGTCCATCTTATCTTTAACAAAGGAGGAAAGAATGTATAATGGAGAAAGGGTAGTCTCTTCAATAAACAGTGCTAGGAAAACTGAACAGTTACATGTAAAAGAATGAAATTAGAACACACTCTAACATCATACACAGAATATAAACTCAAAATAGATGAAAAGTTTAGATGTAAGCCCAGACATTATAAAACTCTAAGAGTAAAACATAGGAAAAATATTCTGATATAAATCACATCAAGAACTTTTTTGACCCACCTCCAGAGTAATGGAAATAAAAACAAAAATTAAAAAAAGGAACGTAAGTAAGCTTAATAGCCTTTGCAAGGAAAGAAAGCCATAAACAAAATGAAAACACAGCACTCAGATTGGGAGAAAATAACTGCACAGGAAGCAACTGACAAGGGATTAATCACCAAAACATGGAAACAGCACATGCACCTCAATTAAAAGAAAAAAAAAAAATCAGAGAGTGAGCAGAAAACCTAAACAGACATTTCTCAAAAAAAAAAAAAAAAAAATACATGTAGATGGCCAACAGACATAAGAAAATATGCTCAACCTCAGTAATTCTTAGACAAGTGTAAATTAAAACTTCAATGAGTTATCAACTCACACTGGTCAGAATGGCCGTCATCAAAAAATCTACAAGTGATAAATGCTAGAAGGGGTGTGAAGCAAAGGCAACCCTCTTCTACTGTTGGTAGAAATGTAAATTGATAGGGTCACTATGAGGAACAGAATGGGAGTTCCTTAAAAAGAACAAAACAAAAAAAGAATTACCATATAACCCAGCAATTACACTACTGGGCATGTACCCTAAGAAATGCATAATTTAAAAATATACATGCATCTCAATGTTTATTGCAGCACTATTTACAATAGCCAGGACATGGAAGCAACCTAAATGTCCCTGTACAGAGGAATGAGTAAAGAAGATATGGTATATATACACAATGGAATATTAATCAGACATTGAGAAGAAGGAAATTCTGTCATTTGTAGAGACATAGATGAACATAGAGACCGGCATACAGAGTGAAGTAAGTCAGAAGAAAATAAAATTCTATATATTAGCACACATATGTGGAATCTAGAAAACAAAAGAGAAAAACCTATTTGCAAGGCAAGAATAGAAATGCAGACATAGAGAATGGACATGTGAACATGGAGTCAGGGAAGGGAAATGTGGGATGAACTGGGATATTAGGACAGACATACACAAATCAGATCAGATCAGTCGCTCAGTCGTGTCTGACTCTTTGTGACCCCATGAATCATAGCACGCCAGGCCTCCCTGTCCATCACCAACTCCCGGAGTTCACTCAGACTCACGTCCATTGAGTCAGTGATGCCATCCAGCCATCTCATCCTCTGTCGTCCCCTTCTCCTCTTGCCCCCAATCCCTCCCAGCATCAGAGTCTTTTCCAATGAGTCAACTCGTCACATGAGGTGGCCAAAGTACTGAAATTTCAGCTTTAGCATCATTCCTTCCAAAGACATCCCAGGGTTGATCTCCTTCAGAATGGACTGGTTGGATTTCCTTGCAGTCCAAGGGACTCTCAAGAGTCTTCTCCAACACCACAGTTCAAAAGCATCAATTCTTCGGTGCTCAGCCTTCTTCACAGTCCAACTCTCACATCCATACATGACCACAGGGAAAACCATAGCCTTGACTAGACGAACCTTTGTTGGCAAAATAATGTCTCTGCTTTTGAATATGCTATCTAGGTTGGTCATAACTTCCCTCACAAGGAGTAAGCGTCTTTTAATTTCATGGCTTCAGTCACCATCTGCAGTGATTTTGGAGCCCCCAAAAATAAAGTCTGACACTGTCTCCACTGTTTCCCCATCTATTTCCCATGAAGTGATGGGACCAGATGCCATGATCTTCATTTTCTGAATATTGAGCTTTAAGCCAACTTTTTCAGTCTCCTCTTTCACTTTCATCAAGAGGCTTTTTAGTTACTCTTCACTTTCTGCCATAAGAGTGGTGTCATCTGCATATCTGAGGGTCTTGATATTTCTCCTGGCAATCTTGATTCCAGCTTGTGCTTCTTCCAGTCCAGCGTTTCTCATGAGGTACTCTGCATATAAATTAAATAAGCAGGGTGACAATATACAGCCTTGATGAACTCCTTTTTCTCTTTGGAACCAGTCTGTTGTTCCATGTCCAGTTCTGTTACTTCCTGACCTGCATACAGATTTCTCAAGAGGCAGGTCAGGTGGCCTGGTATTCCCATCTCTTTCAGAATTTTCCACAGTATTGTGATCCACACAGTCAAAGGCTTTGGCATAGTCAATAAAGCAGAAACAGGTGTTTTTCTGGAACTCTCTTGCTTTTTCCATGATCCAGCGGATGTTGGCAATTTGATCTCTGGTTCCTCTGCCTTTTCTAAAACCAGCTTGAACATCAGAATGTTCATGGTTCACATATTGCTGAAGCCTGGCTTGGAGAATTTTGAGCATTACTTTACTAGTGTGTGAGATAACAATACTCCCTATGTAATTCTGTATACAAAATGAACATAATTAGTGTTACATCTTTCCTTGGGATGTTTCAGGGGCCCTCTGAAGCATCTCAAGGTTAGCTAGAAATTTTCATTAGAATGATTTAGGAAGTTTTGTAAACAAATATCAAAAAGTTTTAAAAACACTCAGTCAGATAGGAATTTAGGTCATTGTGAAATAATAGCTATTCACTTAGCCAAAGTAACAATAAGATTTTAGAATAGGTTATTTAGAAGATAAAAATACTTAAATCTGTTTTCAAAAGCAGTTCAGTATCTGAAGAAGAGATGTGCTCAATAGAGAGAAAAGCTAAATTGAAGTTTTTGCACCTGCTTTTATTTAAAGGGTAAGCTTAATTAATTTTATTTTAAATTTAGTCTTAACCATGTACAATAATCATTCCTCATATTTCACTTTTCCCAAACCTTATTACCACTTTCTGTACCCATTACTTTGTTCTTTGACCCTAAAAAAAAAACAAAACAAAACACACACACACTGTAATTCAGGCTTACTTCCTTTTCCCTTCATAAAACGGAATTTCATTCCTTATACCTTCTTTACTGAAAACACACTTTCTACTTTCCTTAAGCAACCAAGAACTGACTTTTAGCATTTTATAGATTGGTGAGCAAAATACCAGTGTTAATTTCTAAAACCTTTACTTTCTTAGAACATTTTCGGATGGCACCAAACATTATTCATTTATAGTCTCAAATCTCTTTAGTTTCACTGTAAGAGGAAATATGTGTTCAGTAATAAATGTTTCAAAATCTTATTTGGAAATGATGTAGCTATTCAAAAGATGTCCAACACTTAGTTTAGCAAAACTCTTAGAAATTCAAGCTACCCCAATCTGGAAAGACTATTTTAGACAGACATTTCTAAAGCATAATCATTTTTAAGAATCTATCTAAAGGCTAATAATCTCATTTACATTTTTTAGAAATTTCTTTACTGGAGGTAATTTCCTTTCTGACAAACTTGTAACAGATATAATAATATTTAGCTTATATTAAACCTAGGTGCAATGAAAATATTCTGCTTAATTTTAATTACTCTTACACATGCATACATTAGTTAGATCAACAAACAAATATTAATATCAGGTATTTAATACTGAATATTTTCCAGTTCATGTGAACCTGAAGTTAATTTAAGATAAGTTTCTCTTGTATTTAGAATTATTTGGTTTGTAAGCTCGTACTTTCTTTTTCTTTTTTTTTAAGGGCAATTAGATTAGAGCTCATTTGAAAACTGATCTCAGCAAATAGCAATATTATCCAAAAAACAAAGACACACAGAGATAAACATATAACTAAATAGACACAAGAGATCTTCTAGCTTTGTTTTCCAAATTTAGTTATGAATAAAAAAAATGGTTGGAATAAGATTTTCAAAGGTTTTGTTTCCCCCACCCTCTTTTTTTTTAATTTTCTTTTGGATTTAGGAATTAGAGATGGCCTAGATAAATGAAAAGGCCAGTTTTCATTCCAATCCCAAAGAAAGGCAATGCCAAAGAATGCTCAAACTACCATACAATTGCACTCATCTCACATGCTAGTAAAGTAATGCTCAAAATTCTCCAAGCCAGGCTTCAGCAATATGTGAACCGTGAACTTCCTGATGTTCAAGCTGGTTTTAGAAAAGGCAGAGGAACCAGAGATCAAATTCCAACATCCAATGGATCATGGAAAAAGCAAAAGAGTTCCAGAAAAACATCTGTTTCTGCTTTATTGACTATTCCAAAGCTTTTGACTGTGTGGAACACAATAAACTGTGGAAAATTCTGAAAGAGATGGAAATACCAGACCACCTGACCTGCCTCTTGAGAAATCTGTATGCAGGTCAGGAAGCAACAGTTAGAACTGGACATGGAACAACAGACTGGTTCCAAATAGGAAAAGGAGTACAGCAAGGCTGTATATTGTCACCCTGCTTATTTAACTTATATGCAGAGTACACCATGAGAAACGCTGGGCTGGAAGAAGCACAAGCTGGAATCAAGATTGCCAGGAGAACTATCAATAACCTCAGATATGCAGATGACACCACCCTTATGGCAGAAAGTGAGGGGGAACTAAAAAGCCTCTTGATGAAGGTGAAAGAGGAGAATGAAAAAGGTGGCTTAAAACTCAACATTCAGAAAAAGAAGATCATGGCATCTGGTCCCATCACTTCATGGGAAATAGATGGGGAAACAGTGGAGACAGTGTCAGACTTTATTTTTGGGGGCTCCAAAATCACTGCAGATGGTGACTGCAGCCATGAAATTAAAAGACGCTTACTCCTTGGAAGGAATGTTATGACCAACCTAGATAGGATATTCAAAAGCAGACACATTACTTTGCCAACAAAGGTCCGTCTAGTCAAGGCTATGGTTTTTCCTGGTCATGTATGGATGTGAGAATTGGACTGTGAAGAAGGCTGAGCACCGAAGAATTGATGCTTTTGAACTGTGGTGTTGGAGAAGACTCTTGAGAGTCCCTTGGACTGCAAAGAGATCCATCCAGTCCATTCTGAAGGAGATCAGCCCTGGGATTTCTTTGGAAGGAATGATGCTAAAGCTGAAATTCCAGTACTTTGGCCATCTCATGCGATGAGTTGACTCATTGGAAAAGACTCTGATGCTGGGAGGGATTGGGGGCAGGAGGAGAAGGGGACGACAGAAGATGAGAAGGCTGGATGGCATCACTGACTCTATGGACCTGAGTCTGAGTGAACTCCGGGAGTTGGTGATGGACAGGGAGGCCTGGCATGCTGTGATTCATGGCGTCACAAATAGTTGGACATGACTGAGCGACTGAACTAGATAAGTGATCCAGAGAGCTCTGGTCAAAGGGTATAGGAGGAGTTATTTCCTCAAAGTAATTTTTTTTCTTCAAGCTTTTTCTGGAGTCTAAAGAATACCTTGACCATATTGTCAAAAATCATATTTTTTCTGTCATCATAGTTTTACAGCCAAAATTTAGACCAGATAGTGCTCAAATTGGCACTTAGAGTAAGGGCAGATTGGTCCCATCAGGGATTGTCCCTCTGAAGAAGTAGGGGTCTTAGTTTGATCAGTCCCAGGCTGTTGATTACAGGAGGAAGTCCTGTAACTTCAGTCCATTTTCTTCTCCTATGTCAATAAAAATCTGATATTTTTTAGGTCATTTTTCTTGTCATTGGATCATAGCTATAGATTGACTAGTCAAAAAAAAAAAAAAAATTCCCCAAGGAGTTCGCAGGTGGAGTGTGAAACCTTAGAGTGAGCAATTCCCATATTAGTTCAAACAGTATGTATCAGATGTCTGTGCACTCAAACCAAACCAACAATACCAAACTGAACCAGAACTTCACCAGGCAGATATCACACTCCAAATTAAGCAAAAGGCAAAGAGATGCCCAAAGAGAAAAAACAAGTGACAAGAGTGCCCCCCATAATGATAAAGTGATGCCCAGAAATCAAAAGCCAAATGAAATAAATGCCAAATATGACTTCCCAGTTCCACTAGACCTGCTACCTGGCAAAGTCAGTGCTAGCAGCCTTTTTTGGTTCTGATATAGTTTCAAGCAATTACTTGGTATCCTGTGAAGAAGTTGCTCTATAATTTCCTGTTTTAGAAGCTTCTAGACACCAGTCAATGTAAGCATGGCCAACCTTTTCTAATTGTGCATGCAAAAATATTAATTTTGGAATATCAAAAGAACCCCAATTTGGCCATTTTAGGTTGAGATTGCTTTTAGTATAATTTTCCCAATTAACTAGGTACTTGCAAGCATGAGCTCTGTATGTATTGTACATGAGTCTGGCTGGAGTGTTACTCAGAGGCTGGCTTTCTGACACCCCTTTGTTTCTGTTTTTGAGAGATTCTGTTTCCCATTTTAAGCAGAATTTGTCAGAGATAAAAATCACCAGTGAACTTGTGCTGCTTATGAGTTTAACTCCTCCAGGAGTCACCCCAGAGTCATTTCAGCTCATCTTACATGTCTCAGATTCTGCCTCCAGCAATATAAGACCACCATGGCTTCTCTGGTCACTGAATTTCCAGTTCTTAAGTACGACACCCCAACGAGTGTGTATTCTAGTTAATGAGTGGCTTTCCCAATGTGACCATTGCACAGTATGAGGACTAGGCCTCCACCACTTCCATAAATTTCTCAGTCAACAGAGAAAACCAAAACTGGCTGGGAGGAGTCTTGTCCCTTTTCTTCAGAGCAAAGTTCTCATGAATTTTTCTCACGTTTATACTGACAAATTCTATAATGGCAGTCAAATTGAGGAAAAGTGTCAGATCAGCCTCTTAACCACTCAGCCAATACCATTCTTTCCCCTACAGTGAAGTGACCTTGGCATCTTTCTACCAAGACCCTTGTATTCCTTGATTATTGCCGCCCCCCCCCCCCCCACCCAAGTCATCAAGCCCTGCTATACTGTAGCTTTCCACTGGGTGGATAATTCCCTTGGCATCTTTCAGCCAGCCACCCACCCAGTATCTTTTGGCTAGGTTGAAATTTCTTGGTATCCTGCACTCCCCGAGAAGGTGGATGGGCACAAATGGCCACTGCTGGTACCAAAGCTTTGGTTCATTGTGAAGTTCAGTTGAAGGAAGGAAGTCCACTCTGGGTCCCATCAAGGTCGCCCTAACTGTCGACTTAAAAAAAAAAAAAAAAAAAAAAAGAACAACTTGAGAGTTGTGAGTTAAGTTTTACTTGGGGCAAAATATGGACTGCAGCCTGCGAGGCAGTATCTCAGATAGGTCTGAGACTGCTCCAAAATGGCAGTGGGGAAACATCAATATATGAGGTTTTGGTAAAGGGGGAGTTCAATACCATGAAGCAATCATTTTGCAAAAGTTTTTTTTTTGTTTTTTTTTTTTTTAGTCATGAGGATCTGATGTCACCATGAAGGGATTTAGTGCTTCTCTAGATATGAGGGGAAGCAAGGACTGAAATTTAAAAGTAGGAAGTCAAGAAACACCTGGAGTAACAGGCATATTTGGCCTTGCAGTATGGAATGAAACAGGGAAAAGACTAATAGAGTTTTGCCGAGAGAATGCACTGGTCATAGCAAACACCCTCTTCCAACAACACAAGAGAAGACTCTACACATGGATATCATCAGATGGTCAACACCGATATCAGATTGATTATATTCTTTGCAGCCAAAGATGGAGAAGCTCTACACAGTCAACAAAAACAAGACTGGGAGCTGACTGTGGCTCATATCATGAACTCCTTATTGCCAAATTCAGATTGAAATTGAAGAAAGTAGGGAAAAACACTATACCATTCAGGTATGACCTAAATCAAATCCCTTATGACTATACAGTGGAAGTGAGAAATAGATTTAAGGGCCTAGATCTGATAGATAGAGTGCCTGATGAACTATGGAAGGAGGTTCGTGACATTGTACAGGAGACAGGGATCAAGACCATCCCCATGGAAAAGAAATGCAGAAAAGCAAAATGGCTGTCTGGGGAGGCCTTACAAATAGCTGTGAAAAGAAAAGAAGCAAAAAGCAAAGGAGAAAAGGAAAGATATAAACATCTGAATGCAGAGTTCCAAAGAATAGCAAGAAGAGATAAGAAAGCCTTCTTCAGCGATCAATGCAAAGAAATAGAGGAAAACAACAGAATGGGAAAGACTAGAGCTCTCTTCAAGAAAATGAGAGATACCAAGGGAACATTTCATGCAAAGACGGGCTCAATAAAGGACAGAAATGGTATGGACCTAATAGAAGCAGAAGATATTAAGAAGAGGTGGCAAGAATACACAGAACTGTACAAAAAAGATCTTCACGACCCAGACAATCACAATGGTGTGATCACTCAGTTAGAGCCAGATATCCAGGAATGTGAAGTCAAGTTGGCCTTAGGAAGCATCACTATGAACAAAGCTAGTGGAGGTGATAGAATTCCAGTTGAGCTATTTCAAATCCTGGAAGATGATGCTGTGAAAGTGCTGCACTCAATATGCCAGCAAATTTGGAAAACTCAGCGGTGGCCACAGGACTGGAAAAGGTCAGTTTTCATTCCAATCCCAAAGAAAGGCAATGCCAAAGAATCCTCAAACTATTGCACAATTGCACTCATCTCACACATTAGTAAAGTAATGCTCAAAATTCTCCAAGCCAGGCTTCAGCAATATGTGAACTGTGAACTTCCTGATGTCAAGCTGGTTTTAGAAAAGGCAGAGAGACCAGAGATCAAATTGCCAATATCTGCTGGATCATGGAGAAAGCAAAAGAGTTCCAGAAAAACATCTATTTCTGCTTTATTGACTCTGCCAAAGCCTTTGACTGTGTGAATCACAATAAACTGTGGAAAATTCTGAAAGAGATGGGAACCTGCCTCTTGAGAAATCTGTATGCAGGTCAGGAAGCAACAGTTAGAACTGGACATGGAACAACAGACTGGTTCCATATAGGAAAAGGAGTATGTCAAGGCTGTATATTGTCACTCTGCTTACTTAACTTATATACAGAGAAACGCTGGACTGGAAGAAACACAAGCTGGAATCAAGATTGCCGGGAGAAATATCAATAACCTCATATATCCAGATGATACCACCCTTATGGCAGAAAAACTAAAAATCCTCTTGATGAGAGTGAAAAAGTTGGTTTAAAGCTAAGCATTCAGAAGACGAAGATCATGGCATCTGGCCCCATCACTTCATGGCAAGTAGATGGGGAAACAGTGGAAACAGCATCCGACTTTACTTTTCTGGGCTCCAAAATCACTGCAGATGGTGACTGCAGCCATGAAATTAAAAGACGCTTACTCTTTGGAAGGAAAGTTATAACCAACCTAGATGGCATATTCACAAGCAGAGACATTACTTTGCCAACAAAGGTTCGTCTAGTCAAGGCTATGGTTTTTGCTGTGGTCATGTATGGATGTGAGAGTTGGACTTTGAAGAAGGCTGAGCACTGAAGAATTGATGCTTTTGAACTGTGGTGTTGGAGAAGACTCTTGAGAGTCCCTTGGACTGCAAAGAGATCCAACCAGTCCATTCTGAAGGAGATCAGCCCTGGGATTTCTTTGGAATGAATGATGCTAAAGCTCAAACTCCAGTTCTTTGGCCACCTCATGCGAAGAGTTGACTCATTGGAAAAGACTCTGATGCTGGGAGGGATTGGGGGCAGGAGGAGAAGGGGACGACAGAGGATGAGATGGCTGGATGGCATCACCGACTCAATGGACATGAGTCTGAGTGAACTCCGGGAGTTGGTGATGGACAGAGAGGCCTGGCATGCTGCCATTCATGGGGTCTCAAATAGTCGCACACAAATGAGTGACTGAACTGAACTGAACTGAAGGACTGAAATCATAAAATCTGTTCCTAAAAACATCCAACTATCTAAAGACCTGTCCCACGAGATTTCCTTGTGCACAGAGTGCCTCATTCCACCCTGAATTCCCTCAGGGTTTTTGAAGGGCAACAGCTATAGTAGCATGCAGTTCAGTCTCCATAGAGGCAGTTGGCACATGCTTTTGTTGTTCAGTCATTGGCAATGCTCTTGGTAAGTGTCAATTTGTAGTTAATAGTGGTGCTAAACCATTGATAGACAAGCTGTTTCTGGGTCGGGATTTTGTACTGTAGCAGAGAAGTTCCCTCATTGTGAGTCAGCCCTCAGTACAAGGTTTAGGGGAAAAAAAAAAAAAAAGGAAACAAAACCAGAAGAACAAAAACCCTAAATACCTGTGATGGATTCATTTTGATGTTTGGCAAAACTAATACAATTACATAAAGTTAAAAAAAAAAAAAACAAACAAACAAACCCTAAATATATTTTTAAAAGAAAAAGAATTAAAAAAAGTATCCTTTATTGTAATTAATATACTTTATATTTTCCCCATTTTCTTGTGATATTTTCTTATTTCATGTTTTGCTTTTCTTATCAAAGCAACTTTTACATTTGTTTCTCATAGAAAATCTAGATCAGGGATTTTCCTCTTTTGTTTTTATTGCAGAAAGATTTATCTTATACTCATTGATAAATATACAAAGATAAGAATCTGGTAAGAGAAAAATTGTGTTTAAAGTTTCTTTATTTCTATTAAGGAAAACATTCTATTTAATTAGAAATTGCTAGGCAGTCAGTCTAGAATTCTGAGACCTCAGCCTTTTTTCAGTAAACATCCCAGTCCATTGTCCTGAATTTCTGGAATGTGTCTTTATTCTGATAAATTATCAGCACTCAGATCCAAGGAGTTCGCAGGTCCTGAATAGAAATGCAGGTACAATCAGTCATTTCAGTCGCTGAGTCATGTCTGACTCTTTGTCACTCCATGGACTGAAGAATGACAGGCTTCCTTGTCCATCACCAACTCCCAGAGCTCCATCAAACTCATGTCCATCACATTGCTGATGCAATCCTACCATCTCATCCTCTGTCATCACTTTCTCCTCCTACCTTCAATCTTTCCCAGAATCAGGGTCTTTTCCAAGGAGTCAATTCTTTGCATCAGGTGGCCAAAGTAGTGGAGCTTCAGTTTTAGCATCAGACCGTCCAATGAATATTCAGAACTAATTTCCTTTAGGATGGACTGGTTGGATCTCCTTGCAGCCCAAGGGACTCTCAAGAATTTTCTCCAACACCACAGTTCAAAAGCATAAATTATTCAGTGCTCAGCTTTATTTATGGCTCAACTCTCTTTATGGCTCAACTCTCATATCCATACATGACTACTGGAAAAACCTTATCTTTGACCAGACATACTTTTGTCAGCAAAGTAATCTCTCTACTTTTTAATATGCTGTCTAGTTTGGTCACAGCTTTTCTTCGAAGGAGCAATCATCTTTTAATTTCATGGCTGCAGTCACCATTTGCAGTGATTTTGGAGCCCCCAAAAAACAAAGTCTCACTATTTCCATTGTTTTCCCAGGTCTAGGGAAGGGCAGTAATTAAATTCTGTTCCATATGCTTGAGGGAAAAACAAAATAAAACAAAACAAAACAGAAATAGTGATCATTAATCTTAAACCCATACATCTGGTCCATGATTGAAAGGCCAGGGGAATGAAAAAAGGGTGGTGACTTAATCCAAGGATCAAGAAAAACCATTAAGATGTTAAGTATCTTGACCTTTAAATTGGTTAGAAATAGTGTGATTAAAGGTAGGATATAAAAACCACAATAAGTTCCAATTTGGGGGGACTTTTTACCCCCTCTCTGTGTCTATGCTGAGACCTTTGTACTTTCCTCCTCTTTAATAAATCCTACTCGCTTGCTACTGTGAGTGTTTGTGTGTTTATGGATTCCATTCTTTGTCTCTATAGACAAGAATTTGGATCCCCATCTCATTATCATGTACTCAAAATTGAAAGAGGATTATTTTTCTGTGTAATATAGCTTTATTTAGGCAATAACAATTTTCTGAATATTATTTTTCTCAGGTTTATAATTACAGTAAAACCTATCTAACTTACAAGTTCCAAAATGGAAGAGGATTTTTATCAGCTTCTAAAGGAACCATTGAAAAATTTCAACTCAAAGTTGTTAAATTCTTTCCGTATTGTACCTGCCGAAATATCTTCAACTTATTTAATAGTATTTCCAGATTCTGAAGAACATAGGAAATTATGTGATTTTTTACTATTTAAAACAATACAATTTTACTATATATTTGTATATGACATAGTGTTTTCTTTATATGTAACCTCATTTCCATAAAGTTCTGATCACTAAAACAAGAAGAACAAAATCACAAAAAGCATTAAATACAGAGAAAGGAACTCTCACAGAGAAATAAAATTGTTTTTCATTATTCCGGAGAATCACAGCACACTTTTTCATTATCATACCTTTCCCTCAACAACTCATATATTCACATTCATGTAACCAAATGCTGATCTTCAATGCATGGGAGGATAGGATTGTCTTAAGAATAGGTAGAAAACTTAATGATAAAAGAGAATTTATATGAGGATTTTGGATATGTTCAACTGATACTCATCATTCAATCATGTGTTCAGGAGTATAAAAGTGAAAGAACAACAAAACTATATTTCTAGACTGCCTGATAGCTAGAATTTTGGATGGCTATTAGATTTCACAAATTGGTTTCTGCCATATGACATTTGAGCAGTGAATATGAATCAAAACATAATTTTCTGCTGTTTCAAGTGATTTTTTTTTCCTGTCAAAGTTATGATTAAGTAGGATTTTCTCAAAAAATATTTTAGTGTCTGACCTCCAGTTTTGCAGGCATTTTATCTGAACCCTGAATTGCTTATTATTACTTTAGTGATTATGGATTTTGAATACTCATATTTATTCATTTCATTCTGAATACATATTGGAGGTATTCTGAATCAGAGATGGTTTTTTATTAATATATTTACAATAAATAAATTCATTGATATCCTCTTTTCTCCAGTGTACAACTAGGTTGATGTGATGGGGGCGGAAAATGGAGATTCTTCCTATACACACATTCCACAGGTTAAGAGTACATAACTGTGAAGGGTGGTCCTAAGATGGCGAAGAGACCACTTTCTTCCCCACAAATTCATCCAAAGTTCATTTGAATGCTGAGCAAATACCACAAAACAACTTGGGAATGCTGGCAGAGCACACCATGCACCCAGAAAGGCAACCCATTGTCTTTGAAAGGAGGTAGGACAAAATATAAAAGATAAAAAGAGAGACAAAAGAGTTTGGGATGGAGACCCATCCCGGGGAGGGAGTCATAAAAGAGGAGAAGTTTCCAAACACCAGGAAACACTCTCACTGGTGGGTCTGTGGGGACTTTTGAAATCTCAGAGGACAACATAACTGGGAGGAAAAAAATAAATAAATAAAATCACAGACTACCTGCCTAACTGCAACTCCCAGTGGAGTAACCCAGAGGATTGCATCCGCTACCAGCAAGTGGGGGCTGAACAAGGAGGTGCGGGCTGTATTACTTAGGGTAAGGGCCGGGCCTGAATCCCCTGAGGGCAATCTGAGGTAGCTAAGGGTGAGATAGCAAACTAAACCGTGGGATAGTCAGAGGGGAAAAAAAAAAAAAAAAAAAAAAAAAGAGGAAAGAGAGAGAGAACTTTCCCTCAAAAAGGTCTAACCTAAGGCACTGCCAGGCTCGCTCCCAAAACAAAGGACGGAGCAAACACCAGAGGAGAGATAGCTGGCTGTGGAGCAGCCCATGCCCCTGCCAGAGGCAGGGGGACAGGTGGGCGACAGCCAGATCCGGAAGGCTAGGGGCAAACTTGTCCCCAGAGATGGCATCCTCCACCAAACTGCAAGTCGGCTCCCAGTTTCTAACCAAGTCTTCCTGGGATCCTGGACAGTTGACATCTGCCAGGAGGGTCACAGCCAGAGATCAGCTCCCCAAAGGAGATACACAGCACACCTGATACGATGCTCCTGCTGCACACCCAGGAAATTGCCGGGAGCTGGTGTGAGGACCTCCACTCGTGGCAAAGGTCATGAGGAAGGAGGCTCGGCATACGCAAAGGCGGGATCGAGCCCCAGGAGTCCCCCTGGATATTCTTGGGCATCTACCCCCTAAAACCAGAGTCTGCCTACTTTACTACTTTGTGCTCTCACCTCTGACTTTACTGGGGGCTGTCCCCCACCACCATCTCGCTCTCTCTGATAAAGAGTTAACTTACAGCTCCAGTTAATAAGTCCCTGGGCATTAGGAATGTTTAAATCCAAACCCCTTAGATAGCTCTCTAACTGGCCTGACAAGTTTACCCGGACTCCTACAGCTATGCCTACGATTGTTTACAGTCTCTCAGTCTCAAGAGGCATGGGAAGCTTAAGATATTCAAATAGCTTAGAGCCTCTCAGAGAGATACAAACTGTCAGAATAAAACTAGTAAAAGATTTCATTGATGAGCCAATGCTTGCTGCCAAGTTTCCACATCCCCTGTATTGTATCCTTTAATGTGTATTAATTAATATAGTTGGTATGTAGAAAAAATAAGTAGTGGCCTTGGTGTTAGCAACTTTAGACCCTTAAGGTAATAAATTCTTTCCTTTGTTGTAAACCCACTGCACTTCTGCCCTATAGGAATGCAACTTTATCTCACACCTTCTGAGGATAGCGCCAAACCTTAAAATAATTACTCTTAGAGAAAATAAGTCTTATGGTTGACAAACCTTTGTCAAGAGTCATAAAATTTTAATAGGCCTTCTGGCCAGAAGATGATGTAAATCACCTAAACCATTTGTATATGATAAATTTGCAGGAAAGAAACCCTGGTTTTGATAAGGATCAAAGACTGCTGACTTTGCATGATTTCACACCCCCTATTATCCTCTATGTACAACTTATGGTATAAAAGCCCCTTGCTCATTGAAGCTTGGTCTCCCCATGTCATTCTTTCTTGTTTCCTTTTCCTCCTTTTCTCTTCTGTTCTTCCTTCATGCCAAAATAATTTGGAATGTGGGGGTCCTCTGCGACCACTTATTTGCCTGGGCTTCTAAGACCCACTCGAGAAGGTGCCTAAAGTGGGGCACCTTCCGCTATTCAAGAGGATGCCTGCGGCCTCTGTGGTCAGAGCAAGTTTGGTGTCACGAACTTTATTGATTTCCCACGTAAACCAGTTATTATTGAGCATCTAATAAATCCCTCAGCCTTTGCTATCCCTTAATCGCCGACGCCGTCATCCTGAGGGAATCTGTGGATCCAACCGGGGCTGGACTCCAGCAGGAAACCAAGCAGCTTGACGGGGGAGGTGATAAGAAGCACCGCCCCACCTGGGGAGTGTGCACTTGCCAAGCACCTGGTCACGTGAGCTGCTTTGGAAGTGACAAGTGCAACAGATTAAAACCCTGTAGTTAGCATTGGCTACATTTGGAAGGGACCTACAGACCTTGAGAAGAAGTATGAGCTGGAACAAGGAACTATCTGAAATTGAACTGACCCCACACTGCCCTCAACAGCTCCAGAGAAAATCCTAGATATATTTTACTGTTATCATTTTTAATTTTAAGTTCTTTATTACTCATTTAAATTTCATTTTTTAAACCTACTATTACCTCACCAAAAAAAGACTCTATATTTAAAGCAAATTTCATATATTTTTAAAATAACTTTTGTGATTTTTTTTAATATTGTATTTTTGAGAGTCTAAGCTCTACCCTAGATTTTTAATCTTTGCTTTTTGGTATTTGTTATCAATTCTATACCTTTAAGAATCCAATTTTCAGTACCCATCTTTACTTAAGGGTGTGATTACTGGCTTGATTGCTCTCTCTTCTTTTGACACTCTTTTTCTCGCCCAGGTCACCTCTATCACCTCCCTCCCCCTTCTCTTCTCTACTTAACCCTGAGAATCTCTTTGAGTGTTCTGGTCTGTAGAGAACACTTAGGGAACTGATCACAGGCTAGATTGGTCTCTCTTCTTTTAACTCCCCCTCCTCTCCTCCTGGTCACCTCTATCTCCTTCCTCCCTCTTCTCTATGGAACTCTATGAACCTCTCTGAATGTTCCAGACTGGGGAGAGCACATGGGAAATTGATTACTGGCTATATTGCTCTCTTCCCTTTTGAGTATCCTTCTTCTCCTCCTGGTCACCTCTATCTCCTTCCTCCCTTTTCTCTTCTCCATCTAACTCTGTGAATCTCTCTGGATGTCCCCCACTGTGGAGAATATTTTCACAATTAGTCTAGATGTTTTATCATTGGTGCTGTATGAATGGAGAAGTCTTGAGGTTACTGTAAGAATGAGTCTGAAAGCCAGAGGCAGGAGGCTTAAATCCAAAACTTGAGAACACCAGAAAACTCCTGACTCCAGGGAACATTAATCAGCATGAGCTCATCCAAAAGCCTCCATACTTAAACTGAAACCAAGCTCCACCCAAGAGCCAACAAGTTTCAGAGCAAGGCATACCACACAAATTCTCCAACAACACAGAAACAGAATCCTGAATGCAAAAATACAGGCGGCCAAAAGTCAAACAAAACCCATAGTTTGTTTTCACTACTGGAAACTTCATTGCACTCCAAACAGAAGAGATCCAGCCCCACCCACCAGGACATCAAGAAAGCTTCCCTAACCAGGAAACCTTGACAAGCCACTCATCCAACCCCACCCACAGGGAGGAATCTCCACAATAAAAAGAAACCACAAACTTCCAGCATACAAAAAGGTCACCCCAAACAAAGCAACCTAAACAAGATGAAAAGGCAGAGAAATATTCAGCGGGTAAAGGAACATGATAAAAGCCCACCCAACCAAACAAGAGGAGGAGATAGGGAGCCTACCTGAAAAAAATAATTCAGAATAATGATAGCAAAATTAATCCAAAATCTTGAAAACAAAATGAAGTTACAGATAAATATTCTGGAGACAAAGATTGAAAAGATGCAAGGAAAACTTAACAAGGACCTAGAAGAAATTAAAAAAGGATCAATTAATAATGAATGATGCAATAACTGAGATCAAAGGCACTCTGGAGGGAACCAACAGTAGAATAACTGAGGCAGAAGATAGGATAAGTGAGGTGAAAGTTAGAATGGTGGAAATAAATGAAGCAGAGAGAAAGAAAGAAAAAAGAATTAAAAGAAATAAGGACAACCTCAGAGACCTCTGGGACAATGTTAAATGTCCCAATATTCGAATCATTGGAGTCCCAGAAGAAGAAGACAAAAAGAAAGGCTATGAGAAAATACTTGAGGAGATAATAGTTGAAATTTTCCCTAAAATGGAAAAGGAAATAGCTACCAAAGTCCAAGAAACCCAGAGAGTCCAAAACAGGATAACCCAAGGCAAAACACCCCAAGACACATATTAATCAAATTAACAATGATCAAACACAAAGAACAAATATTAAAAACAGCAAGGGAAAAACAACAAATAACACACATGGGAATTCCCGTAAGGATAACAGCTGATCTTTCAATAGAAACTCTCCAGGCCAGGAGGGAATGGCAAGACATACTTAAAGTGATGAAAGAGAAAAAACCTACAACCCAGATTACTGTACCCAGCAAGGATCTCATTCATATATGAAGGAGAAATCAAAAGCTTTACAGACAAGCAAAAGCTGAGAGAATTCAGGACTCCGAAACCAGCTCATCAACAAATGCTAAAGGATCTTCTCTAGACAGGAAACACAGAAAAGGTTTATAAACTCGAACCCAAAACAACAAACTAAATGGCAATGAGATCATACTTATCAATAATTACCTTAAATGTAGTTAGGTTGAATGCCCTAGCCAAAAGACAAAGACTGAGTGAATGGATACAGAAACAAGACCCCTATATATGCTGTCTACAAGAGACCCACCTCAAACCTAGGGACACTTATAGACTGAAAGTGAAGGGCTAGAAAAAGTTATTCCATGCAAATAGAGACCAAAAAAAGCAGGAGTAGCAATTCTCATACCAGATAAAGTAGACTTTAAAATAAAGGCCATGAAAAGAGACAAAGAAAGACACTACATAATGATCAAAGGATCAATCCAAGAAAAAAATATATAACAATTATAAACATATATGCACCCAACATAGGAGCACTGCAATATGTAAGGCAAATTTTAACAAGTATGAAAGGGGAAATTAACAGTAACACAATAATAGTGGGAGACTTTAATACCCCACTCACACCTATGGATAGATCAACTAAACAGAAAATTAGCAAGGAAACACAAACTTTACATGATACAGTGGACCAGTTAGACCTAATTGATATCTGTAGGACATTTCACCATAAAACAATTAATTTAACCTTTATCTCATGTGCCACAGAACCTTCTCCAGGATAGATCATATCCTGGGCCATAAATCTAGCCTTGGTAAATTCAAAAAAAATAAAATCATCTCAAGCATCTTTTCTGATCACAATGTGGTAAGATTAGATGTCAACTACAGGAAAAAAAATTATTAAAAATACAAACATTTGGAGGCTAAGCAACACATTTCTGAATAACCAACAAATCACAGAAGAAATCAAAATATGCATGCTGCTGCTGCTGCTAAGTCGCTTCAGTCGTGTCTGACTCTGTGCGACCCCATACATGGTAGCCCATCAGCCTCCACTGTCCCTGGGATTCTCCAGGCAAGAACACTGGAGTGGGTTGCCATTTCATTCTCCACAAAATATGCATAGAAATGAATGAAAATGAAAACACAACACCCTAAAACCAATGGGATTCAGTGAAAGCAATGCTAAGAGGAAGGTTCATAGCAATACAAGCCTACCCGAAGAAACAGAAGAAAAATCAAATAAATAACCTAACTCTACACCTAAAGCAACTAGAAAAGGAAGAAATGAAGAATCCCAGCGTTAGTAGAAGGAAAGAAATCCTAAAAATTAGGGCAGAAATAAATGCAAAAGTAACAAAAGACATCATAGCCAAAATCAGCAAAGCTAAAAGGTTGCTCTTTGAAAAGATAAATAGTATAAGCAAACTATTAGACAGACTCATCAAGACAAAATGGATAAGAATCAAATCAACAAAATTAGAAATGAAAATAGAGAAATCACAACAGACAACACAGAAATACAAAGGATCATAAGAGACTACTATCAGCAATTATATGCCAATAAAATGGACAAGTTGGAAGAAATGGACAAATTCTTAGAAAAGTATAACTTTCCAAAACTGAACCAAGAAGAAATAGAAAATCTTAATAGATTCATCACAAGCACAGAAATAGAAACTAATCAGAACCCTTCCAACAAACAAAAACCCAGGACCAGATGGCTTCACAGTTGAATTCTACCAAAAATGTAGAGAAGCGTTAACACCTATCCTACTCAAACTCTTCCAGAAAATTGCAGAGGAAGGTAAACTTCCAAACTCATTCTATGAGGCCACCATCATCCTAATACCAAAACCAGACAAAGATGCCACCAAAAAAAAGAAAAGGAAACTACAGGCCAATATCACTGATGAATATATATGCAAAAATCCTTAACAAAATTCTAGCAATCAGAATCCAACAACACATTAAAAAGATCATACACCATGACCAAGTGGGCTTTATCCCAGGGATGCAAGGATTCTTCAATATTCTCTAATCAATCAATGTAATACACCACATTAACAAATTTAAAAATAAAAGCCATATGATTATATCAGTAGATGCAGAGAAAGCCTTTGACAAAATTCAACATACATTTATTTAAAAAAAAAAAAAAAAAAGCCTCCAGAAAGCAGGAATAGAAGGAACATACCTCAACATAGTAAAAGGCATATATGATAAACGGACAACAAACAGTATCCTCAATCGTGAAAAATTGAAAGCATTTACCCTAAAGTCAGGAAGAAGTCAAGGATGCCCACTCTCACCACTACTATTCAACATAGTTTTAAAAGTTTTAGCCACAGAAATAAAAGGAATCCAGATTGGAAAGGAAGAAATAAAACTCTCACTGTTTGCAGATGGCATGATCCTCTATATAGAAAACCCTAAGGACTCTAACAGAAAATTACTAGAGCTAATCAATGAATACAGTAAAGTTGCAGGATATAAAATTAAAACACAGAAATCCCTTGAGTTCCTATACACTAACAATGAGGAAACAGAAAGAGAAATTAAGGAAACAATTGCATTCATTGAAATTGCATCAAAAAGAATAAAATACTTAGGAATAAATCTACCTAAAGAAAAAAAATCTATATATAGAAAACTATAAAACACTGATGAAAGAAATAAAAGAGGACACAAATAGATGGAGAAATAGACCATGTTCATGGATTGGAAGAATCAATATACTGAAAATGAGTATACTACCCAATTCAATCTATAGATTCAATGCAATCCCTATCAAGCTACCAATGGTATTTTTCACAGAACTAGAACAAATAATTTCACAATTTGTATAGAAATAGAAAAAACAAAACAAAACAAAACAAAACTCGAATAGCCAAAGCAATCTTGAGAAAGAAGAATGGAACTGGAGGAATCAACCTGCCTGACTTCAGGGTCCACTACAAAGTCACAGTCATCAAGACAGTATGGTACTGGCACAAAGAGAGAAACATAGATCAGTGGAACAAAATAAGAAGCCCAGAGATAAATCCACACACCTATGGACTCCTTATCTTTGACAGAGAAGACAAGAATATACAATAGAGAAGAAACAATCTCTTTAACAAGTGATTCTGGGAAAACTCGTCAACCACTTGTAAAAGAATGAAAATAGAACACTTTCTAACACCACACACAAAAATAAACTCAAAATGCATTAAATATCTAAACGTAAGACCAGAAACTATAAAACTCCTAGAGGAAAACATAGGCAAAGCACCCTCTGACGTAAATCATAGCAAGATCTTCTATTACCCACCTCCCAGAGTAATGGAACTAAAAGCAAAAAATAAACAAATGGGACATAATTAAACTTAAAAGCTTTTGCACAACAAAGGAAACTATAAAACAAGGTGAAAAGATAACCTTCAGAATGGAGAAGATAATAGCAAATGAAGCAACTGACAAAAAATTAACCTCAAAAATATACAAGCAACTCCTGCAGCTCAATTCCAGAAAAATAAGCGAACCAATCAAAAAATGGACCAAAGAACTAAACAGACATTTCTTCAAAGAAGATGTATAGACAACTAATAAACACATGAAAAGATGCTCAACATCACTCATTATCAGAGAAATGCAAATCAAAACCACAATGGGGTCCCATCTCACGCCGGTCAGAATGGCTGCTATCAAAAAGTCTACAAACAATAAACGCTGGAGAGGGTGTGGAGAAAAAAGAACCCTCTTACACTGTTAGTGAGAATGAAAACTAGTACAACCACTATAGAGAAGAGCGTGGAGATTCCTTAAAAAAACTGGAAATAGAACTGCCATATGACCCAGCAATCCCACTGCTGGGCATACACACTGAGGAAACCAGAATTGAAAGAGATATGTGTATCCCAATGTTCATTGCAGCACTGTTTACAATAGCCAGGATATGGAAGCAACCTAGATGTCCAGCGGCAGACAAATGGATAAGAAAACCATCATACATATACACAATGGAATATTACTCAGAAATTAAAAATAATGCATTTGAATCAGTTCTAGTGAGGTGGATGAAACTGGAGCCTATTATACAGAGTGAAGTAAGCCACAAAGAAAAACACCAATACAGTATGCTGCTGCTGCTGGTAAGTTGCGTCAGTCATGTCCGACTCTGTGTGACCCCATAGATGGCAGCCCACCAGGCTCCCCAGTCCCTGGGACTCTCCAGGCAAGAACACCAGAGTAGGTTGCCATTTCATATATGCCAATACAGTATAATAATGCGTATATATGTACTTTAGAAAGATAGTAATGATTGCCCTATATGCGAGACAGCAAAAGAGACACAGATGTAAAAGACAGATGTTTGGACTCTGTGGGAGAAGGCTAGGGTGGGATGACTTGAGAGAATAGCATTGAAACATATATATTATCATATGTGAAATAGATCGCCAGTACAGGTTTGATGCATGAGACAAGGTGCTCAGGGCTGGTGCACTGGGATGATCCTGAGGGATGGTATGGGAAGGGAAGTGGGAGGGAGGGTCAGGATGGAAACATATGTGCACCCATGGCTGATTCATGTGAATGTATGGCAAAAACCACCACAATATTGTAAAATAATTAGCCTTCAATTAAAATAAATTTTAAAAAAAGTAGTATATAACCACAATTTTCCCTGCTTATATAAAGAAGGAGGAAGCTATCCTCCTCTCTTCTTGTAATGTAAAGGGCGTGTGCTCAGTCGTTAAATAGTGTCTGACTCCTAGCGCACCCATGGTCTGTATCCCCCTGGACTCCTCTGTCCATGTAATTTTCCAGAAAAGAATACTGCAGTGGGTTGCCATTTCCTACTCCAGGGTATCTTCCCTACAGAGGAATTGAAACTGTGTCTCTTGTGGCCCTTACATTGGCAGGTAGATTTTTTAATACTGCACCATCTGGAAAGCCCAAGGTATACCTAAAGCCCTAACTCTAACCCTTTCATTTGTAAGTGCAATCCCTCTGCATTTATGAGCTTGAGAATTCTGTAGCTTCATTCTTTTTGAAATATAAATACCAAGTGATACAGCACATCATTCTTCTTAACATCTTGAGTCTTAACCTAGGGACCTAGTATGAGCTGTATTCATTTGCACCTCTCAGAAAACTAAGAAAAATGTTATTATCCTTTTAGATCTAAGCCATTAATCAGACAAACAGCTACAAATTTACATTTTATTGTATGTGGAATGTCTTCTGAGGCTAGGGTTTTAAAAAAGAATACTTATAAATGTCTCCACTGTGGTTGATTTTTTTTAATTCATTTGCTACTTTATTTATGATATTATGTTACATTAATTTCAGCTCCCTTATTTCCCTTTCTTATTATGCCAGTAGTGTTAGTTCTCTTGCTCATTTCTATTGTGTTCTGGAAGTTATTTCTGGAGGCCAATCTTCTGGAGCCTTTTTCCTTTTCTAGTCTGTATTACAATGATTTTACAATCACATAATTTCTTATGTTAAATTCTGATAAAAATACTTAGAGTGCTTTCTGATTATACACAAGTTTGTATATTTTCAGTAAAGAGATTTTATGTTTTGAGGGCTTCAATATCTGTCTTCTACTACTTCTTTCTCTGACTCTCTCTTACTGCCTGAGTCTTTTTTTTTTTTTAAGAGCTACATTTAAATCCAGACAATTGGAAGGTCAGGGTAGGACTTCTTTGTTTTCAATTTGGATTCCTTTTATTTCTTCTTGCCTAGTTTCTGGGACTAGTATTTACAATATTATGTTCAATAGGAATGGTGAAAGTAGGCATCCTTATCTTGTTACTGATCTTGGAGGGAAAATTTTAGCCTTTTGCCACTGAGAATGGTGTTAATCATGGATTTGTCATATATGTCATTTATTTGCTGAAATATGTTCCCTTTGACTTAATCCACTTGGCTGAGAGTCTTTCACCATAAATTAATGCTGAAATTTGTCACATATTTTTATACATGTATTGAGATGGTCATATAATTCTTATCCTCCACTTGTTAGTGTTATAAACAACATTAATTAATTTGCAGACGTTGAAGCATCCTTTCGTCTCTGGAATAAATTAACTTGATCATAGTGTATAATCTTTTTAATAAATTGTTGAATTCTGTTTGGCAACATTTTGTTAGGAATTTTGCCATCTATGTTTATTAGGGACATTGACTTGTCATTTTCTTTTTTGGTAATGTCCTTCTCTGGATATGGTATCAGAGTAGTGCTGGTTTCATAAAATGACTTTGGATGGTTTTCCTCCTTTTTCTTTCTCTTTTTGAAAGGTTTAAGGGTAGGTATTAGATCTTTTAATGTTTTGTGGAAGTTATCAATAGAGTCATTTGGTCCTGGGTTTTTATTTGGTGTTAGCTTTTTTAATGTTGTTTTGGTCCTTATTAGTAATCAGTCTCAGAGAAGGCAATGGCACCCCACTCCAGTACTCTTGCCTAGAAAATCCCATGGATGGAGGAGCCTCGTAGGCTGCAGTCCATGGGGTGGCTAAGAGTCGGACACGACTGAGCGACTTCGCTTGCACTTTCATGCATTGGAGAAGGAAATGGCAACCCAATCCAGTGTTCTTGCCTGGAGAGTCCCAGGGATGGGGGAGCCTGGTGAGCTGTCGTCTATGGGATCTCACAGAGTCCGACACGACTGAAGCGTCTTAGTAGCAGCAGCAGCAGCAGCAGCAGTAATCAGTCTATTCAGATTTTCTATTTCTTCATGATTCAGTCTTGAAGGATTGGCTATTTCTAGAAGCATATCTATTTCTCCTAAATTGTCCAATTTGTTGGTGTACAATTGCTCATAATAGTCGCTTATGATCCTTTATATTTCTGTGGTATCAGCTGTAATTTTTCCTCTTTCATTTCTGATTTAATTTGTCCGTGCCCTGTCTTTCTCTCTCTCTCTCTTTTTTTTTTCTTGGTTAGTCAAGTTAATGATGTCAATTTTGTTTATCCTTTCAATGAATCAGTACTTAATTTCTCTGTTTTCCTTTCTTTTTTTTTTTTTGGTCAATGACATGTTAAGTTTTATGTGTAGTCAGAAACTCAAGAGGAATATTTAAGGTAGAAATACATAGAAGTTATCAGTCTATAGACAGTAACAGAAGTGGATACAATTTAAGAGAGTATGTAGATAAGAAGAGAAGATATGATTCTTATAACACAAACATTTAGGGAAAAGGCAAAGGGAAATATTCTGTGAAGGAAAAAAAAAAAGAAAAAAATGCCTGAACATCAAATGTAAAATGAGGAAATTATAGCATTGTGGTAGCATACTCACTACATCCAAATACTTGAAATATCAAGTATAAAAGGAACCATAAAGTGGCCATTACCTTTTGTTATAAAAAGATTTTTGATAAGTGGTATAGAGAAAAAATAATGGGTGAACAAATAGGGATTAAAGACTAGGAGACAGTGACTTCACTAAATCTTTCAATACATTTGGCTCTAAAGAGAAGCTGAATAATAGGAGATAAAAGTGACTTGGAGCCTAGAGACTATTTTTCTTGTTGTTGTTCCTGATGTTTGGGATATGACTTGATACTAGTGGAAAGGAGCAAGAATAGATGAAAAGGTTGAAAATATAATACATGGCTGGGGAACTTATTTTACTAAGAAAGTCAAAGTTGTGGAATGCAAGATATGGAGAAAGGGGCTTAAGCTGCATGAAAAGAGGAGGAAATAAGGAAAATCACTTTTCTTAGAACAAAGATAAGTCAGCTCATTGGTGTGATGAGATGCTTATGTGAAGTAGATGTCTTTAAATAAGAATGAGGGAGTAGGATTGAGGCCTTAAATTTGTTTCAGCTTGACCCACTTTTAGACCTGTCTCTTCTTTTCTGATGGGTCCTGACTTCCCTGTTCTTAGAGGATTTACTTTAGAAAATTTTAAATAATACATTCTCTCTCTGTCTCTTTAAGGTGTAAATCTCACAGTTTCTTGTCAGTTTTGTAACCTGGGAATAACTTTTTCATGAACTTGGGAGTCATTCTTTTGACATGAAATTATCAAGGAAGATGTGATTCATATCTTCCAGTCTCTATGGGAGACCAGAGGCCTGACTTTCACTTCTTGCCTTTGAGCAAACATGCATTGTTCCAACCTCTTTTCTAACATCCTCCAGTACTTTTCGACTACCTGTCATTTCAGAGGAATTAAGTTCAATCTCTTTCTTCTATTGTGATAGTCTTAAGTAAGCCTTCATGCCTGTTTTCCACTGACTGACACATTTTTTTTTCTTTGTTTCAAATCAGATTGTAGACAAGGAAACCGTTTGAAACTGTCCTTGTGGAAAACAAGAAAGGAAATCTTCCTAGAGAAACAGAGAAAGATAACCAACCAGGCAGTGATGAAAGTTGTTAAATTTACATAAATATTGGGTGCTATAGTCATATGATATATCAAAAAAAAAAAATACCAATTCTACTAATAGTTATGAGAAAGTCAGGTAGCTAGATTTACTCAGGATTAGTAAGTTATCATACAGAAGAGAAAAAAAAAAAAGCAAAGAGTAAATGGATATGAAGATATTGGGCAAAATAATGCTTGAAGTAATGGGCCCTAGAAGCTCTACTGTAGGAATGACTGGAGATTAGGAGGGTTATATTAGTGAGGGAGAAATCAGAAACAAAATGGGTACTGGATCTTCTAACTGGAGCATTTTATGTCATTTGAGTCAATGAGTAAGAATGCTGATATCATCAAACTTCTGTTCACAGGTGCTGAATAGAAATGTAGGTACAGTCAGTTCAGTCACTCAGTCATGTCTGAATCTCTGAGACCCCATGGTCTGCAGCATGCCAGGCCTCCCTGTGCATCACCAACTCCTTGAGCTTGCTCAGATTCATGTACATCAAGTCAGTGATGTCCTCTAACCATCTCATCCTCTGTCATCCCCTTTTCCTCCTGCCTTCAATCTTTCCCAGCATCAGGGTCTTTTCCAATGAGTCAGTTCTTAGCATCAAGTGGCAAAAGTATTGGAGTTTCAGCTTCAGCATCAGATCTTCCAATGATTTCCTTTAGGATGGACTGTTTGGATCTCCTTGCAGTCCAAGGGACTCTCAAGAGTCTTCTCCAGCACTACAGTTCAAAAGCATCAATTCTTCAGTGCTCAGCTTTCTTTATAGTCCAATTCTTACATCCATACATGAAAACTGGAAAAGCTACAGCTTTGACTAGATGGACTTTTCTTGGCAAAGTAATGTCTCAGCTTTTAATATACTGTCTAGGATGGTCATCAGAGAAGGCAATGGCAACCCACTCCAGTACTCTTGCCTGGAAAATCCCGTGGATGGAGGAGCCTGGTAGGCTGCAGTCCATGGGGTTGCTAAGAGTCGGACACGACTGAGTGACTTCACTTTCACATTTCACTTTGATGCATTGGAGAAGGAAATGGCAACCCACTGCAGTGTTCTTTCCTGGAGAATCCCAGGGATGGAGGAGCCTGGTGGGCTGCCAGACGTCGATGGGGTCGCACAGAGTCGGACACGACTGAAGCGACTTAGCAGTAGCAGCAGCAGGTTGGTCATAGCTTTTCTTCCAAGGAGCAATCATCTTTTAATTTCATGGCTGCAGTTACCATCTGCAGTGATTTTTAAACCCAAGAAAATAAAGTCTGCAGGTACAGAGTTTTGTGTAAAATAGAAAAGGGTAATTTTTATTGCTTTGGCAGATGAAAAGAGCCACATTGGGCTAATGCCCTCAAGACAGTATGTTCGTCCCCTCAGAAGGGGTAATGGGGAGTCATATTGTTCAATGTACAGAGTGTTTTCAGCCTGTGGACAATTCTTGGATTGGTTGGCATCAAGGTGAAGTTTCAATCATCATCAACCTTCTGGTTTCAACCAGTCTAGAGTCTATGTTCTTGCAGCTAGCAGTTTTCATATGGTGAGGGTCACCTTCCTGTAAAACAAGATTAGGAATGTGTGTTGGGCCTTGCTCTATATTTTCAGGGAACTGGAAGTTCAGTGATTCTTCCATGTGTCATATTTATAGACTAAGTTGTTACCAGTTCCCCAAACCAATAATTATTCTTTGTTTCTACATCTTCCCAAGTAACATCTTCGTTACCTTTTGAGTCAGCCTGTTACTTCAGAAGACAGGGACTTTTGCATGGTTTCAATGAAAGACAGATTGCTCTTTCCTCCTGAGGCAGAAGGTAGATGGACCTCCCCACTCCCCATCCCACTATGATAAAGTCATAGGAGATTCCTTCCTGTGGACTGAAACTCCAAGGTGGGAATAGCAAAACAATTAAGAGAGGAAACTGTGTCCTGGCCAGAATACATATTTCTCATTCTCAAATCAAAAGACCTCTCCAACTACATATATGCAGAAATGCTCCTTGGAGGTCAAAGGGAGTGATGCCAACAGATACTTATCACCCATAGGCCTTTGTGTTAGAATCCACCTTGGCTAAAACAGGCATGCACACACACACATAAAAGGATTCTTAGATATACCCAATATAGACTGTGAACCAGGCAAATCAAAATGATTGGCCAAGGAAACCCAGAAGAAATGCAAGGTTAAGTGATTTATAAGTGATTTTAAACTGCTACAAGGGTGTGACTCAGGGACACTTCCTCTGAGCCCACCCATGTGTCCATCAACTTTTACTGAAATTTTTCCTTCTAATACACACTTGTTTTGTTACTTTCCATCTTTGTGGGAATTCTTTTCTGCCAAGTCAAAGGGCCAGGGGCCTGGGTACTGACCGCTGGTCTAGTGGTCAGGACTTAAGGCTGAGGCCACCACGATCACTCCCAAGACTAAAATACAGTGGTTTTATATTAGATCTATTTGTTATCCCCTAAGATCTTCAGTTACTCAGTAACTCAGTTCAGTCACTCAGTTGTGTCCCACTATTTGCGACCCCATGAATCACAGCACTCCAGGCCTCCCTGTCCATCACCAACTCCTGGAGTTCACTCAGACTCACGTCCATCAAGTCAGTGATGACATCCAGCCATCTCATCCTCTGTTGTCCCCTTCTCCTCCTTCCCCCAATCCCTCCCAGCATCAGAGTCTTTTCCAATGAGTCAACTCTTCGCATGAGGTGGCCAAAGTACTGGAGTTTCAGCTTTAGCATCCATCATTCCTTCCAAAGACATCCCAGGGCTGATCTCCTTCAGAATGGACTGGTAGCATCTCCTTGTAGTCCAAGGGACTGTCAAGAGTCTTCTCCAACACCACAATTCAAAAGCATCAATTCTCTGGCGCTCAGCTTTCTTCACAGTCCAAATCTCACATCCATACATGACCACTGGAAAAACCATAGCCTTGACTAGACGGACCTTTCTTGACAAAGTAATGTCTCTGCTTTTCAATATGCTATCTAGGTTGGTCATAATTTTTCTTCCAAGGAGTAAGCGTCTTTTAATTTCATGGCTGCAGTCACCATCTGCAGTGATTTTGGAGCCCCCAAAAATAAAGTCTGACACCGTTTCCACTATTTCCCCATCTATTTCCCATGAAGTGATAGGACCAGATGCCATGATCTTCGTTTTATGAATGTTGAGTTTTAAGCCAACTTTTTCACTCTCCTCTTTCACTTTCATCAAGAGGCTTTTTAGTTCCTCTTCACTTTCTGCCATAAGGGTTGTGTCATCTGCCTATCTGAGGTTATTGATATTTCTCCTGGCAATCTTGATTCCAGCTTGTGCTTCTTCCAGCCCAGCGTTTCTCATGATATACTCTGCATATAAGTTAAATAAGCAGGGTGACAATATACAGCCTTGACATACTCCTTTTCCTATTTGGAACCAGTCTGTTGTTCCATGTCCAGTTCTAACTGTTGCTTCCTGACCTGCATACAGATTTCTCAAGAGGCAGGTCAGGTGGTCTGGTATTCCCATCTCTTTCAGAATTTTCCACAGTTTATTGCGATCCACACAGTCAAAGGCTTTGGCATAGTCAATAAAGCAGAAATAGGTGTTTTTAACTAGGTCTATGTTGTTTAATTAGGTTTTCTTCTCTTTCTTTCTTTTTTTCTTTTTTTTGATAACGAGACAAGTGTGTATTTTTAACTCAAGTATGTTTCCCCTTATCAAGTATTTTTTGCCTTGTCAGGTTAAATTTGTTTGTTTGTTTGTTTTTTGAGGCATTAATTATTTCCCTAATCCTTTAACAGGAAATAACATTTTGTACAACTTTAGCCATATCACTTGGTACTCAGCACAATACTATATTTTAGTCACTGTTTCCTCTTTTATCTATTGAAATTAAGGAGTACTCTTGCATTTTTTGGCTATTGTTAGGGTTTGCCTAAATCATTACTTGATTTTTGCTTCATTATAATGTTGTAGTATTTTTAGGTGGAGATAGACGTGTATTTTTGATAAGCACAATTTTGTTGATGGTGTTATTATTTTTCTTGTTATGTTTTGTTTCTTTATTATCTGTTACTTAGTATCCAGTGGTAGGTGGGGAGAAGTTTTGAAATTCAGTAAATGGAAAGAACACAAGCTGTCAACCAGTTATATTGTGTTATATTGTTGTAACAGTTCAATGAAAATCTGCTCTTTCTTATAAAACAATTGTGGGACATAGGAGTGAGCAGGGAACAGTTTGGTTATGATCAGTTATGGGACTTTTCTCAAAAGTCTTACTGAAATTCACAGCAAAGATCTGCTTTGTTGTTAAGATAATGGTAGCTTCCTACTTGTAGGATTTGAAAACCCAGATTTAGCTTTAAAAATGGAAATGCTAAGTCACTTCAGTTGTGTCCAGTGCTTTGAGACCCTATGGATTGTAGCCCACCAGGTTCCTCTGTCCATGGGATTTTCCAGGCAAGAATACTGAAGTAGGTTGCAAATTCCTCCTTCAGGGGTCTTCCCAACCTAGGAATTGAACCCATGTCTCTTTTGTCTCCTGCACTAGCAGGCAGAATTTTTAACACTAGTGTCATTCAGGAAGCCCCACAAATAAATCTAAGAAATCAACTCATACATGCAAATCTCAGTCTCATGGGAGAGCTAAAGCATGGAAAAATACAACCTCCAGGCAAGGTAAAAAATTTAAATCTACAGATGTATCAGAAGAGCTAGTTTCATCAAAACTCCTTCAGCAGCTGGAGCCAGTTATATAATTTTCAGGGCTCAGTGAAAAATAAAAATGATGGACTCTTTGTTAATAATACATGGAAAAATGGTATTAGAGATGCTCAAATATTAAGCTTTTCTTCATGAAGTTTCTACACCTGTCTTTTTTTTTTTCAATTTGCCAAATAATGTTGCTAAAAGTAAAGGTAAAATAAAATTTTGCATGGTTTACTACTCATTTTTATATTGGGTATTTGTAGTCTTAAATCCAAATGTATGAGGATTTAATGTGTGTGTGTGAAATCACTGACATTGCACAATTCCTATTTCATAGCTCATATATGCATATATGTGTTGTTGTTATCAGAAGAGTGGAAAGGTTACAAAAAAATAACTCAATATCTTTCTTTTTTTGGTATGCACACCTACTACCAAAGCTTTTCCTTCAAAATGCTAATTAATACAGAAAGAGTGAAAGGAAATATTTACCTTATCTTTGCTGTTCCTCCTCTGTCATCATTTTCAGTGTTAGAAGATGGCTAACACATGGAAATTATGTAAGAGTCTGTGATACAGTTTCTTGGTCAGTCATGTATTTAGAACATCTTTGCCTTTTTTCTGTATATGATGTGTTTTAATTCAAAAAGAATATGGTCTCTCAAGATGTAGGGTTATCAGATTCACATCTCCTACTTTCACAGACATAGACATAACTTTCTTATCTTGTATTCACTTGAGCCTCACTAAACTCCTGTGCATAGTGGTTCTACAGAAAAACTACTGATGGGGCACCACAAACACTATAGGTAAATGGAAAGACAGTGTATGGGGGAAAACTACATGTGTTGCCTATTTCCTCTACAAATCTCTAGGATCCACTGTCCTTCCATTACAAAGTGAAAGTTCAAGAAAAAAATTGTTCAGGATTCCAAGAAGGTGGTAGCAGAGAATTAAACACATCAGGGAACTTTCTGAGTGTGGGGCCATGTGTTTGCCCATTCAGCCCACCTAGCAAGATATAGTTGATAAATACTGCCTTTAATAGGTTGCAGACAAGATTACTAAATTTTCCCACATATCAGAAGTGTGCTGTCATGTCTTCTTTCTTTTGGAATCCTAAAATCTTGTCAGGATCCAGGTCTGTACTTGTCATTCAGCTCCTTGAGCATGAATGAGAGAGAGCTGGAGAGAGGAAGGGCTTCTTCAGCAGAAGAAGCAATCTTCTCTGCAGGAAGGCAGAGGACAGTAGAATGAAATATATGTAACTTTGAATTCTGCTTCTAGTCTTGGGAGATGTACTCTTCTGTTGTGGGCAAACAGCTATCCATAATAAAAACAGAGTAACTTGGATACTCTCATCCCCTCCTCTACCCAGACCCAGGTTCACCAGAGAAAGCAGGACCAAGAGTGCTGAGGCTGAGACCTTCGTTCTTGCACTCCTGTGCCAACACAGAAAGAAGATTTTTGTTTGATTTTAGGCAAGAGAGGAGAGACGACAGCCAAACTTAGACAAATATTTCAGATGTGGAAAGTTTGTTATCTGCATTTGCCCTTTTTATATCTTCATACCTTTATTGCATCCTGGTATGGTAGCCCTTTGGGTTTCTCTGGTAGCTCAGAGGGTAAAAGAATCCATCTACAATGCAGGAGACCCAGGTTCAATCCCTGGGTCAGGAAGATCCCTTAGAGAAGGGTATGGCAACCCACTCCAATGTGTTTGCCTGGAGAATCCCATGGAAAGAGGAGCCTGGTGGGTTATAGTCTGTGGGTGACAAACAGCTGGACAAGACTGACCAAATAAGCAGGAGCATGGCAGCCCTTTACCAACTGCCTGTGTCCTTATTCTAAGTCTCCTTGATGCCCTTAATTTCCTCCCCTGATCTTTACTTAGCCTGCATCTTACCCATCTTCCAGATCCTAATTCCATAAAAGAACTCACACTTCCTCCATTATCTTTCTTTATTATTAGTTCAGTTCACTTCAGTCATTCAGTCATCTCTGACTCTTTGCGACCCCATGAATCACAGCACACCAGGCCTCGCTGTCCATCACCAACTCCCGGAGTTTACCCAAACTCATGTCCATTGAGTCGGTGATGCCATCTAACCATCTCATCCACTGTCGTCCCCTTCTCCTCCTGCCTTCAATTTTTCCCAATATCAGGGTCTTTTCAAATGAGTCAGCTCTTCACAAAATATCGGTGGCCAAAATATTGGAGATTCAGCTTCAACATCAGTCCTGCCAATGAACACTCAGGACTGATCTCCTTTAGGATGGACTGATTAAATCTCCTTGCTGTAAAGGGACTCTCAAGAGACTTCTCCAACACCACAGTTTGAAAGCATGAATTCTTCTGCACTCAGCTTTACTTATAGTCCAACTCTCACATCCATACATGACCACTGGAAAAACCATAGCCTTGACTAGATGGACCTTTGTTGACAAAGTAATATCTCTGTTTTTTAATATGCTGTCTAGATTGGTCTTAACTTTCCTTCCAAGCAGTAAGTGTCTTAATTTCATGGCTGCAATCACCATCTGCAGTGACTTTGGAGCCCAACAAAATAAAGTCAGCTACTGTTTCCACTGTTTCCCTATCTATTTGCCACGAAGTGATGGGACCAGATGCCATGATCTTCATTTTCTGAATGTTGAGCTTTAAGCCAACTTTTTCGCTCTCCATTTTCACTTTCATCAAGAGGCTTTTTAGTTCCTCTTCACTTTCTGCCATAAAGGTGGTGTCATCTGCATATCTGAGGTTATTGATATTTCTCCCGGCAATCTTGATTCCCACTTGTGTATTAGGAGTGAAAAAAATTGGCTTAAAATTCAACATTCAGAAAACTAAGATCATGGCATCTGGTCCCATCACTTCATTACTAATAGATGGGGAAACAGTGGAAACAGTGGCTGACTTTACTTTGGGGAGCCCCAAAATCCCTGCAGATGTGACTGCAGCCATGAAATTAAAAGATACTTGCTCCTTGCAAGAAAAGTTATAACCAACCTAGACAGGATATTAAAAAGCAGAGATATTGCATTGCCAACAAATGTCTGTCTAGTCAAAGCTATGGTTTTTCCAGTAGTCATGTATGAATGTGAGAGTTGGAGTATAAACAAAGCTGAGGGGTAAAGAAGTGATGCTTTTGAACTTCGGTGTTGGAAAAGACTCTTGAGAGTCCCTTGGACTGCAAGGAAATCCAACCAGTCCATCGTAAAAGAAATCAATCTTGAATATTCATTGAAAGGGCTGATGCTGAAGCTGAAACTCCAGTATTTTGGCCACCTGGTGCGAAGAACTGACTCATTGGAAAAGACCCTGATGCTGGGAAAGACTGAAGTAAGTAGGAGAAGGGGACAGTGGAGAATGAGATGGTTGAATGGCATCACCGACTCAATGGACATGAGTTTGAGTATGGACAGGGGGACCTGGCATTCTGCAGTCCATGGGGTCACAAAGAGTAGGACATGACTGAGCCACTAAACCGAACTAGCTATTTATATATCTTCTTTGCTGAGTTGTCTGTACAACTTGTTTTCAAATTGAGACTTTTAAATTAGAATGTTTGCTTTAATATTATTGTGTCATTTAGTTCTTTAAACATTCAGATAAAGTCGTTCATCAGATATATGATTTGCAATTTTTTTTTAGTGTATCTTGTCTTTTCATTTTCTTAATGATACCTTCTGAAGCAATGCTTTTAAAATTTTGATTCTTCCAAAACATAAGCATGGAATGTTTCCCCATTTATTTAGATGTTTTTCACTTTCCTCAGCAATGTTTTGTAGTTTTAGTTTGACTTGCAATTCTTTTGTTAAATTATTTTTTCCCCCTTTTTGAAGATATCATGAGTGGAACTCTTTCTTCTTCTTCTTTTTTTGTTGTTGTTGTTGCTATTAACATATGTAAATATAAATGGTTTTTATATTGAATTTGAATCCTGAATCCTTACTAAACCTGTTTGTTAATTCTAACAGTTGTTTTGTGAATCCCTTGCTATGAGGTATTGTCAAATCATCCATGAATAAAGACAACTTTACTTATTTTATCTATCTATTTATCCGCTTATCTATCTATCTGCTCATTTCTGCCTATTGTACAGGGTAAAATCTCCAAGACAATAATGAATAGAAGTGTTGAGAGTAGATATTCATGCCTTGGGGGTAAAGCATTCACTTTCTACCCCCACATATACAATCAATTGTGAAGGTTTTGAAATTCCCTTTATCAGGTCGAGGAAATTTGTTTATTTTCCCAGTTTGCTGAAGTTTTTTAAAAAACTATGAATGGGTGTTGGTTTTTGTCAGATATTTTTTTTCCCGCATTTATTGAGATTATGATGTAATTTGCCTTCTCTTTTCTATTAATATGCATGTGAGCTCCTGTCTGACTCTTTGAGATCCCATGGACTGTAGCCCGCCAGGTTCTTCTGTCCATGGGATTCTCCAGGCAAGCATACAAGTGGGTTGCCATTTCCTTCTCAAGGGGATCTTCCCCATCCAGGGATGGAACCCACGTCCTTTACATTTCCTGCATTGGCAGTCAGGTTCTTTACCACCAGCGCCACCTGGGAAGACTCTATTAACATAGTTAATACATTTATTGATTCTCATATTATAAAACAACATATTCCTCTGAATATGTTGTTTATATTCAGAGGTATATTCCTCTGAAAAATTCCACTTGGTCTTGGTATAATCATTTTATTTGGTGCTTACTTTGTTCTGCCAATATTGTATTAATGTTTATGTGCCAATACTCATGAGGGATATTAGGTTGTGTTAATATACTCTTGGGACATCTGTTAATAGTCTTGTATCAGAGTAACACTAGCTACATATAATGAGATGGTAAGTGTTCCCTCCTTCATTTTCTGAGAGAATGTGCAAAGCAATATTATCCTTTCTTTATTAAAATATTTTTAAAAAAATACACATATTAAGTTATCTGAGGATTTTCCATGAAACTGGACTCATCACATTTCATGCCCCAAGTCATTGAGCACTTTCAGAGGGTTCCATTAAATCCTTAAGTCTTTCTTGGGCTTCCCTTATGGCTCAGCCCGCTGGTAAAGACTCTGCCTGCAAAGTGGAAGACCTGGATCCAATCCCTGGGTTGGGAAATCCCCTGGAGAAAGGAAAGGCTACCCACTCCAGTATTCTGGTCTGGATAATTCCATGGAACGTATCCTCCATGGGGGTCACAAAGTGTTGGATATGACTGAGCGATTTTAACTCACTCGCTAAATCTTTCCTTGTCAAATTTCCATTTGCCTTTCAAATCTCACCTTAAAACCCATGGCCTTACAATAATGAAATTTAATATACTTTTCAATATTACAGAATTGTTCTTTCTATTTTCTAAAGTTTTTGTGAATGAATTGTTCCGTGAATGTGTGTCCATGTATATTATTTAATAATTTAAAGGAATCTTTTTAAACTGTGTCATGCCCTCCACCAGAGGATATCCCTGACTCAGGGATTGAACCTGATTCTTTACATCTTCTGCATTGGCAGACAGATTCTTTACCACTAGCACCACCCATGAAGTTCAATTATTTAATGATTTTAATAATTTAAGATGAATTTTTAAACTGTGGAGGTAAATGCTTGAATTCATAGTGCATTTTAACAGTTTAGATAAGAACTATCCTTTCATTTCTCTGAAAGCAACAGCTTCTTGTGATTAATGTATTTTGATAACTTTAGGTTTATATTTTTCTTAATTCATTTAGAAGTCTTTCCTATGTTTAGAATTAATATTAGTCTTATTGGTGCTCACTAGCCAAGTTTTGGAGAAGTAAATGACAACCCACTCCAGTATTCCTGCCTGGAAAATCCCATGGACAGAGAAGCCTGGTGGGCTACAGTCCATGGAATCACAAGAGTCAAACAAAGCTAAGAGACTAAACCACCACCACCAGCCAAGTTTACCAGAAACACACCAATACTCAAACAACAGATGTTATAAGGAAATAAGGGACATCTTAGTAAGAAGATGTTCAATTCAATTCAGACACTCAGTCGTGCCTGACTCTTTGTGATCCCGTGGACTACAACCCACCAGGCTTCCCTGTCCATCTCCAACTAGAGAGCTTGCTCAAAATTATGTCTATAGAGTTGGTTATGCCATCCATCTCATCCTCTGGCATCCCCTTCCCCCCTTCCTTCGATCCTCCTGCCAGCATCAAGGTTTTTTCCAATGTGTCAGTTGTTAGCATCGGATGGCCAAAGTACTGGAGCTTCAGTTTCAGTATCAGTGCTTCCAATGAATATTCAGGACTGATTTCCTTTAGGATTGACTAGTTTGACTTGGCAGTCCAAGGGACTCCCAAGAATCTTCTCCAACACCACAGTTCAAAAACATCAATTCTTCAGTGCCCAGCTTTCTTTATGGAAAGCTTATGGAAGAAAATGTTAGCAGATATATTATCACTGTGATAGGTGGTCTGGGGAAGTGTTCAATAAAACAGATTGCATTTCATTTTATTTTTTAATTTAATTATTTTAATTGGAGAATAGTTACTCCACAATATTGTCATGGTTTTTGCCATACATTAGTTTGAATCACCCATGGGTATACATCCTCCACCCCATCCTGAAGTTCCTCCCATCTCCCTCCCCACTCCATCCCCACAGGTTGTCACAGAACACAGGTTTCAGGTGCCCTGCTTCATACATCAAACTCACACTGATTATCTATTTTACATATGACAATGTATATGTTTCAATCAGATTACATTTTAGAATTGAATGCTACTAAGAGGCATTAGTAATTCTATTAAGTAATAATGTCTAAAAAAATTCAAGAAATGGCTATTGCAGTAGTAGTTCAGGTTTTGGAATCAGGGAAAGAGACTGAATTCTAGGCCACTGAAACAAAAAGCAGGAGACTTTTTAAATACTAGGGACATTAGGTCACATGGACCACCAAGACCAAGTGAAGTCACTCAGTCGTGTCTGACTCTTTGCAACCCCATGGACTATAGCCATGCTCCTCCATCCATGGGATTTTCCATGCAAGAGTCCTGGAGTGGGTTGCCATTTCTTTCTCCAGAGGATCTTCCCGACCCAGGGATTTAACCTAGGTCTCCCGCATTGTAGGCAGATGCTTTATGGTCTAAGCCACAAGGGAAGTCCTCACATGGACTACAGCCTTATCTAACTCAGTGAAACAATGAGTCATGCCGAGTAGGGCCACCCAAGACAGACAGGTCATAGTGGAGAGTTCTGACAAAATGTAGTCCTCTGAAGAAGAGAATGGCAAACCACTTCAGTATTCTTGTCTTGAAAACCCCAAGAATAGTATGAAAAGGCAAAAAGATACGCCACTGAAAGAGGAACTCCCTAGGTTGGTAGGTGCACAATATGCCATTGGAGAAGAGTGGAGAAATAATTCCAGAAAGAATGAAGAAACAGAGCCAAAGTGAAAACAATGCCTAGTTGTGGATGTGACTGGTAATGGAAGTAAAGTCTGATGCTGTAAAGAGTAATATTGCATAGGAACCTGGAATGTTTGGTGCATGAATCAAGGCAAATTGGAAGTGGTCAAACAGGGGATGGCAGGAGTGAACATCGACATTTTAGGAATCACTGAATTAAAGTGGACTGGAATGGGCGAATTTAACTCAGATGGCCATTGTATCTATTATTGTGGGTAAGAATCCCTTAGAAGAAATGGAGTAGTCCTCATAGTCAACAAAAGACTCCAAAATGGAGTTCTTGATGCAATCTCAAAAAATGACTGAATGATCTCTCTTCGTTTCCAAGGCAAACCATTCATTATCACAGTAATCCAAGCCTATGCCCTGATCAGTAATGCTGAAGAAGCTGAAGTAGAACGGTTCTATTAAGACCTACAAGACCTTCTACAATTAAGACCCCCCCAAAAGATGTCTTTTTCATTATAGGGGACTGGAATGCAAAAGTAGGAAGTCAAGAGATACCTGGAGTAACAGGCAAGTTTGACCTTGGAGGGCAAAACGACACAGGGGAAAGGCTAACAGAGTTTGCTAAGAGAACACACTGGTCACAACAAAAACCCTGGTCGAAAAACACAAGAGAAGTCTCTACATATGGACATGTCCAGATGGTAAATACTGAAATAAAATTGATTATATTCCTTCCAGCCAAAGATGGAGAAGCTCTATACAGTCAGCAAAAATAAGATGGGGAGTTGACTGTGGCTCAGATAATGAACTCCTTATTGCCAAATACACACTTAATCTGAAGAAAGTAGGGAAAACCACTAGATCATTCAGGTATGACCTAAATCACATCCTTTATGAATATACAGTGGAAGTGACAAATAGATTCAAGGGATTAGATCTGACAGACAGAGTGCCTGAGAAACTATGGATGGAGGCTAATGATATTGTACAGGAGGCAGTGATCAAGACCAATTTCAAGAAAAAGAAATGCAAAAAGGAAAAATGGTTGTCGAAGGAGGACTTACAAATAGTTTAGAAAAGAAGAGAAGTAAAAGGCAAAGGAGAAAAGGAAAGATATACCCATTTGAATACAAAGTTACAAAGAAGAGCAAGGAGAGATAAGAAAGCCTTCCTCCGTGATCAATGCAAAGAAATAGAGGAAAACAATAAAATGGGAAAGAACAGAAAGCTCTTCAAGAAAATTAGATATACCAAGGGAACATTTCATGCAAATATGGGCACAATAAAGGACAGAAATGGTATAGATTTAACATAAACGGAATATATTAAGAAGAGATGGCAAGAATACAAAGAAGAACTATACAAAAAAGTTCTTCATGACCCAGATAACAAGGATGGTGTGATCACTCACCTAGAGCCAGATATTCTAGAATGTGAAGTCAAATGGGCCTTAGGAAGCATCACCACAAACAAAGCTAGTGAAGGTGATGGAATTCCAGTTGAGCTACTTAAAATCCTAGAAGATAATACTGTGACAGTGCTACACTCAATATGCCAGCAAATCTAGAAAACTCAGCACTGGCCACAGGACTGGAAAAAGTCAGTTTTCATTCCAATACCAAATAAAGCCAATGCCAAAGAATGTTCAAGCTATCCCACAGTTGCCGTCATCTCACACACCATTAAATTAATGCTCAAAATTCTCCATGCCAGGCTTCAAAAGTATGTGAAATGTGAACTTCCAGATGTTCAAGCTGGATTTAGAAAAGGCAAAGGAACCAGAGATCAAATTGCCAATATCCACTGGATCATCAGAAAAACAAGAGAGTTCCAGAAAAACATCTACTTTTGCTTTATTGATTACACTTAAAATTTTGACTGTGTAGAACACAACAAACTGTGGAAAATTCTTAAAGAGACTGGAATACAAGACCACCTTACCTGACTTCTGAGAAATCTGTATGCAGTTCAAGAAGCAACAGTTAGAACTGAACATGGAATAACAGACTGATTCCAAGTCAAGAAAGGAGTAAGTCAAGGCTGTATATTGTCACCGTGCTTGTTTAACTCATATGAAGAGTACATCATGTGAAATGCTGGACTGGATGAAGCACAAGCTGGAATCAAGATTGCTGAGAGAAATATCAATAACCTCAGATATGCAGAAGACACCACCCTTATGGCAAAAAGTGAAGAAGAACTAAAGAGCCTCTTTATGAAAATAAAGAGGAGAATGAAAAACTTGGCTTAAAACTCAACATTCAGAAAACTAAGTTCAGTTCAGTAGCTCAGATCAGATCAGATCAGTCGTTCAGTCATGTCTGACTCTTTGCGACCCCATGAATCGCAGCACGCCAGGCCTCCCTGTCCATCACCAACTCCCAGAGTTCACTGAGACTCACGTCCATTGAGTCAGTGATGCCATCCAGCCATCTCATCCTCTGTCGTCCCCTTCTCCTCCTGCCCCCAATCCCTCCCAACATCAGGGTCTTTTCCAGTGAGTCAACTCTTCACATCAGGTGGTCAAAGTATTGGAGTTTCAGCTTTAGCATCAGTCCTTCCAATGAACACCCAGCATTGATTTCCTTTAGGATGGACTGATTGGATTTCCTTGCAGTCCAAGGGACTGTAAACACAGTTCAAAAGCATGAATTCTTCAGTGCTCAGCTTTCTTCACAGTCCAACTCTCACATCCATACATGACACTGGAAAAACCATAGCCTTGACTAGATGGACCCCTGTTGGCAAAGGAATATCTCTGCTTTTTTTTTAATACACTATCTAAGACCTCACTTGTCTCAGATTTAACACAGAAAACTTTTAATTGTAAATTATTTCTCTTCGTTGGCACATACTGATAAATTGAAGATCCTCTTCTTTTACAGAGAGTAGCTCAAAGACTAGATAAAGAATTTATAATTCAAAGTTTTCTGAGGTAAATCTGAGATAAGGGAGGTCAGAGGCTTAACATCACAAAGAAAGCTGACTACAGTTAAGTCAACCTGAGGGGAACATTAAGCATTAAGGCCCCCTTGGTTAGTATGTATGTATGTATGTATGTATATATATATATATATATATATATATATATATATATATATATATATTTCCCACCCCACCCCACCCGCCCCCCCCCCCACCCGCCGCCGCTTAGGAGGATGGATAAACAGAACCAGGCTAAAATTGTAAATGCAAAGAATCAACTGTGGTTGTAGTGTCTTGTAAAAGGGGCTGTTTATTGTTACTGTTTGTGCTCAAAGATGATTACAGGGAGATTTTCTATCTTTCTTTCCACCAAGATCATAATATGATTTCATGTGACACTGTGAGTTTGTGAAAGTATTTATTTTCAACAGAGCACCATAGACTAAAAGTTAATGCTCTGTTAGATATGAGTTGACAGCTGTCAGGTTATTTATTACTGTCTCCCCCTTGATATTTTTGTGTTCATTTTTATTTTAGAAGAAAGAGAGGCATGTTTTTGCAGATTGGTAGAAGGAATTTTTTCCCCATATTTCTTATAGATTATCTTTTACCAAAATTGTTTTGAGTTTCTCCCATAAAATTTATGATTCAGATTGATTGAGAGTTTTACACTTAATATTCTTAACGTTTATTAATTTGCTGATATCCTTGAGTTGCTGTTGTAATAATTTAACATTATCATGAATGATGAACATTTTCCCAGTAAAAAAATAATATAATAATTCACAAAATAGCTTACATATAGATATAATTTTTTGTCATTTCAAATAACCTGATGTTTCCCTCTTCTTTTTATTTAGTTCTGCTGGTCAGATATTTATTTTTAATAAAAAAAAAAAAGGAAATCATTCCAAGCATCTTTTCTGACCACAATGCAGTAAGATTAGATCTCAATTACAGGAGAAAAACTATTAAAAATTCAAACATATGGAGGATGAACAACACGCTGCTGAATAACCAACTAATCACAGAAGAAATCAAAAAAGAAACCAAAATTTGCATATAAACGAATGAAAATGAAAACACAACAACTCAAAACCTGTGGGACACTTTAAAAGCAGTCCTAAGGGGAAAGTTCATAGCAATACAGGCATACCTCAAGAAACAAGAAAAAAGTCAAATAAATAACCTAACCCTACACCTAAAGCAACTAGAAAAGGAAGAAATGAAGAACCCCAGGGTTAGTAGAAGGAAAGAAATCTTAAAAATTAGGGCAGAAATAAATGCAAAAGAAACAAAAGAGACCATAGCAAAAATCAACAAAGCCAAAAGCTGGTTCTTTGAAAGGATAAATAAAATTGACAAACCATTAGCCAGACTCATCAAGAAACAAAGGGAGAAAAATCAAATCAATAAAATTAGAAATGAAAATGGAGAGATCACAATAGACAACACAGAAATACAAAGGACCATAAGAGACTACTATCAACAATTATATGCCAATAAAGTGGACAACGTGGAAGAAATGGACAAATTCTTAGAAAAGTACAACTTTCCAAAACTGGACCAGGAAGAAATAGAAAATCTTAACAGACCCATCACAAGCATGGAAATTGAAACTGTAATCAAAAATCTTCCAGCAAACAAAAGCCCAGGTCCAGAAGGCTTCACAGCTGAACTCTACCAAAAATTGAGAGAAGAGCTAACACCTATCCTGCTCAAACTCTTCCAGAAAATTGCAGAGGAAGGTAAACTTCCAAACTCATTCTATGAGGCCACCATCACCCTAATACCAAAACCTGACAAAGATCCCACAAAAAAAGAAAACTACAGGCCAATATCACTGATGAACATGGATGCAAAAATCCTTAACAAAATTCTAGCAATCAGAATCCAACAACACATTAAAAAGATCATACACCATGACCAAGTGGGCTTTATCCCAGGGATGCAAGGATTCTTCAATATCTGCAAATCAATCAATGTAATACACCACATTAACATATTGAAAAATAAAAACCATATGATTATCTCAATAGATGCAGAGAAAGCCTTTGACAAAATTCAACATCCATTTATGATAAAAACTCTCCAGAAAGCAGGAATAGAAGGAACATACCTCAACATAATAAAAGCTATATATGACAAACCCACAGCAAACATTATCCTCAATGGTGAAAAATTGAAAACATTTCCTCTAAAGTCAGGAACAAGACAAGGGTGCCCACTTTCACCATTACTATTCAACATAGTTTTGGAAGTTTTGGCCACAGCAATCAGAGCAGAAAAAGAAATAAAAGGAATCCAAATTGGAAAAGAAGAAGTAAAACTCTCACTGTTTGCAGATGACATGATCCTGTACATAGAAAACCCTAAAGACTCCACCAGAAAATTACTAGAACTAATCAATGATTATAGTAAAGTTGCAGGATATAAAATCAACACACAGAAATCCCTTGAATTCCTATACACTAATAATGAGAAAACTGAAAGAAATTAAGGAAACAATTCCATTCACCATTGCAACAGAAAGAATAAAATACTTAGGAATATATCTGTCTAAAGAAACTAAAGACCTATATATAGAAAACTATAAAACACTGGTGAAAGAAATCAAAGAGGACACTAATAGATGGAGAAATATGCCATGTTCATGGATTGGAAGAATCAATATAGTGAAAATGAGTATACTACCCAAAGCAATTTATAGATTCAATGCAATCCCTATCAAGCTACCAACGGTATTCTTCACAGAGCTAGAACACATAATTTCACAATTTGTAGGGAAATACAAAAAACCTCAAATAGCCAAAGCTATCTTGAGAAAGAAGAATGGAACTGGAGGAATCAACCTACCTGACTTCAGGCTCTATTACAAAGCCACAGTTATCAAGACAGTATGGTACTGGCACAAAGACAGAAATATTGATCAATGGAACAAAATAGAAAGCCCAGAGATAAATCCATGCACATATGGACACCTTATCTTTGACAAAGGAGGCAAGAATATACAATGGATTAAAGACAATCTCTTTAACAAGTGGTGCTGGGAAAACTGGTCAACCACTTGTAAAAGAATGAAACTGGAACACTTTCTAACACCATACACAAAAATAAACTCAAAATGGATTAAAGATCTCAATGTAAGACCAGAAACTATAAAACTTCTAGAGGAGAACTTGGGCAAAACACTCTCCGACATACATCACAGCAGGATCCTCTATGACCCACGTCCCAGAATATTGGAAATAAAAGCAAAAATAAACAAATGGGACCTAATTAAACTTAAAAGCTTCTGCACAACAAAGGAAACTATTAGCAAGGTGAAAAGGCAGCCTTCAGAATGGGAGAAAATAATAGCAAATGAAGCAACGGACAAACAACTAATCTCAAAAATATACAAGCAACCCCTACAGCTCAATTCCAGAAAAATAAATGACCCAATCAAAAAATAGGCCAAAGAACTAGACATTTCTTGAAAGAAGACATACAGATGGCTAACAAACACATGAAAATATGCTCAACATCTCTCATTATCAGAGAAATGCAAATCAAAACCACTATGAGGTACCATTTCACGCCAGTCAGAATGGCTGCGATCCATAAGTCTACAAGCAATAAATGCTGGAGAGGGTGTGGAGAAAAGGGAACTTTCTTACACTGTTGGTGGGAATGCAAAGTAGTACAGCCACTATGGAGAACAGTGTGGAGATTCCTTAAAAAACTGGAAATAGAACTGCCTTATGATCCAGCAATCCCACTGCTGGGCATACACACTGAGGAAACCAGAAGGGAAAGAGACACGTGTACCCCAATGTTCATCGCAGCACTGTTTATAATAGCCAGGACATGGAAGCAACCTAGATGCCCATCAGCAGATGAATGGATAAGAAAGTTATGGTACATATACACAATGGAGTATTACTCAGCCATTAAAAAGAATACATTTGAATCAGTTCTAATGAGATGGATGAAACTGGAACCTATTATACAGAGTGAAGTAAGCCAGAAAGAAAAACACCAATACAGTATACTAACGCATATATATGGAATTTAGAAAGATCATAACAATAACCCTGTGTACGAGACAGCAAAAAAGACACTGATGTATAGAACAGTCTTATGGACTCTGTGGGAGAGGGAGAGGGTGGGAAGATTTGGGAGAATGGCATTGAAACATGTATAATATCATGTATGAAACGAGTCGCCAGTCCAGGTTCGATGCACGATACTGGATGCTTGGGGCTTGTGCACTGGGACGACCCAGAGGGAGGGTATGGGGAGGGGGGAGGGAGGGGGGTTCAGGATGGGGAGCGCGGGTGTGCCTGTGGTAGATTCATCTCGATGTTTGGCAAAGCTAGTACAATATTGTGGATTTAAAAATAAAATAAAATTTTTAAAAAAAGAAAAATAAATAAAATGAACAAATGCTTCACTTAAAAAAAAAAAAAAGAAGAAGAAATCTAGCATTCTATTCCTATTTAGTCAAGCAAATGGGACCAAAATGTCATAAATTTTTTAGCTAAGCAAAAATTTGTAAAAAAAAAAAAAAAAATCCAACATAATAAATTTCTTAATATTTTTATCATTCTAGAACCTGCCTCTTGAGAAACCTATATGCAGTTCAGGAAGCAACAGTTAGAACTGGACATGGAACAACAGACTGGTTCCAAATAGGAAAAAGAGTATGTCAAGGCAGTATATTGTCACCCTGCTTATTTAACTTATATGCAGAGTACATCATGAGAAACGCTGGGCTTGAACAAGCACAAGCTGGAATCAAGGTTTCTGGGAGAAATATCAATAACCTCAGATATACAAATTACACCACACTTATAGCAGAAAGTGAAGAGGAACTAAAAAGCCTCTTGATGAAAGTGAAAGAGGAGAGTGAAAGTGAAAGAGGCTTAAAGCTCAACATTCAGAAAACGAAGATCATGGTATCTGGTCCCATCACTTCATGGGAAATAGACGGGGAAACAATGGAAACAGTGTCAGACTTTATTTTTGGGGGGCTTCAAAATCACTGCAGATTGTGATTGCAGCCATTAAATTAAAAGATGCTTACTCCTTGGAAGGAAAGTTATGACCAACATAGATAGCATATTTAAAAGCAGAGACATTACTTTGCCAACAAGGTTCGTCTAGTCAAGGCTATGATTTTTCCAGTGGTCATGTATGGAGTTGGACTTTGAGGAAAGCTGAGCGCCAAATAATTGATGCTTTTGAACTGTGGTGTTGGAGAAGACTCTTGAGAGTCCCTTGGCCTGCAAGGAGATCCAACCAGTTCATTCTAAAGGAGATCAGTCCTGGGTGTTCATTGGAAGGACTGATGCTGAAGCTGAAACTCCAATACTTTGGCTACCTCATGTGAAGAGTTGACTCACTGGAAAAGACTCTGATGCTGAGAGGGATTGGAGGCAGGAAGAGAAGGGGACGACAGAGGATGAAATGGCTGGATCGGATCACAGACTCGATGGATATGAGTTTGGGTGAACTCCGGGAGTTGGTGATGGACAGGGAGGCCTGGCGTGCTGTAATTCATGGGGTCGCAAAGAGTCGGACACGACTGAGCGACTGAACTGAACTGATTATTTAGGTAATTGAGGAATACAACTCATGTTAGTGATGACATATTGTCATTTTTCTCTATATTGACAATATAATCTTGTTAAGAAAGGATCTATACTGCATACATTTTGGTTGTTTGAATACATGATGAACATCAGATAATGGCTGTGGTAATAAACATATTTGTACTCTTAAGTTTCATTTCTGTCCTAACTAGAATTTCTGACACTGTGATTATGATCCTATATTTACCACTTTCCTTAGAAAAAAATTATGAGTATGTTATCCCATTTATAAATCAATCCTCAATTCTCATTTCCTTAACTATGTCTACCCCTCACTCCTGTCATCACTTTAAATTAGCCTGTTTTACTTCTTTTTTTTTTTTTTTTTTTTGTTGGAGAAGAGCCAAGTTTTCCTTTTGTTTTTTTGTTTTTTTTTTTTCTTCCAATTTTATTTTATTTTTAAACTTTACATAATTGTATTAGTTTTGCCAAATATCAAAATGAATCCTCCACAGGTATACATGCGCTCCCCATCCCGATCCCTCCTCCCTCCTCCCTCCCCATACCATCCCTCTGGGCCGTCCCAGTGCACCAGCCCCAAGCATCCAGCATCATGCATCGAACCTGGACTGGCAACTCGTTTCCTACGTGATATTTTATATGTTTCATTGCCATTCTCCCAAATCTTCCCACCCTCTCCCTCTCCCACCTGTTTTACTTCTAAATTTATATATGTAGATTGTGAACTCTCCTCAACTCCAGACCATGCATACAATAGTTATCCAGCATTTCTAGCTGAATGCTAACAGACATCTCAAACTTGACATGCTTATTAGTGTAATAGACTCCCAAGTTTCATCAACACCTAATCCTCAACTTCTCTAGATTTCTCTAATGTAATAGCAATTCCTGTCTTCCAATCACTCAAGCAAAGACGTGAACCATCTCTCACACCTTTTAAAATCACTTTCTCTTCTTAGTCATCATAACATTCAAATGCCTCTATCCTTAAATTATATCCAGAATTTGACCAAATTGCACTACTACTACTGTGTTTCAGGTACCATCATCTCTTTTCCAGACCACACATAAAATTTCCCAACATTTTAACAATATTCTACCTCCACTGTACACTGACAGTACAACAGCCAATGTGGTTGTATGTCACTGAATTTCTGTTTAAACTCTTCAGGGGCTGCCAAGTTCACTCAGTATAAAAGCCCAAATCTTTCATGTCTCATCTCCTACTCTGCTCTCTCTTACTTACTCTGGTCTGGACTTGTTGTTTTCCTTGTTGTGATTATATTTCTGGCTCACAGTCTTTGTCCAGGCTGCTCTCTCAGCCTATATTCTTCTCTTCAAGATACTCTCAAGTCTTGCTCGTTAACCTCATTTAAGTCTTTGTTAAAATGTTACTTTCTCAGTGACATCTTCTCTGAGATCTATATGTTAAAGCTTCAATACTCTTTCAACCACTGCACTCTCCATCTACTCTCCTTGCTTTATTTCTCCTCACAATATTTATCGTGTAAAATTCTATATAATGTAAGTGTTTGATTTACCATTCTCCTTCACTAGAATGTTGGAGAAGGAAATGGCAAACCACTCTAGTATTCTTGCCTACAGAATCCCATGAAGAGAGGACCCTTGTGGGCTACAGTCCATGGAGTCACAAAGAGTTGGACATGAATGACTGACTAACACTTTCACTTTCACTAGAATGCAAGTTCTATGATGGCAGAGGTCTTGACTGTTTTTATTTTATTTTTTTCCAAATGGCTCAATCATGATCCCAACCAAGAGACTCGGTTACCTAACAGCAGAAATACGTGGGTAAATCAAAGTGGTTATATACATATGATTCTTAAAATCCTATAGAGAATATTTTTAAATATGATTCTGTTGGTCTGAATAAATAATCTCTAGGTAATATTCTATCATTCTGTATAGCTAAACTCTGTGCCAGTAAAATCAATCCAAATATCTCAGTGGTTTACAACTATAGAGATTTATCTCTAGCTGAGGGGCACATATCTATAATGAGTCAGTGTGGTTCTGTCCACATCATTTTCATCCAGGATATCAACCAGTCTTCTTTCAAGAATTTTTCCCTTCTTAGTGTAAGAAAGAAAAGAAACCTTAGCTAACCATGAGCTAATTCTTAAATCTATTATTTCAAAGTATTAGCATTTATTTTTCAGTTCCAAAGCAAGTCACATGACTAATCCTTAGCTCCTTAGGGCAGAGAATTGTAATTCTCTCATAGGAAGAAATGGACATAATTGTGAAAAATAATAAAATGCCCCCAATAATGTGTTTAAGTCAAAATGAAAAGTACCCGTTTACATCATTTTTCATTAAATTACTTATTATATTTCTTATTTTATACTTTCTAAATACAGAGTGCTCTTTGTTATTTCCTTTCTCCTACACTTTTTTGGATATGTGAAATATAATATTTATGTTCTTATATTCTTTATTATTTGATAATTACAGACAATTTATACATCTTTTCATAGAAACTTAACATTACCATACGTAAAACAGATAGCGAATGGGAATTTGCTGTATGTCTCAGGAAACTCAAACAGGCACTCCGTATCAATCTAGATGGGTGGGATGGGGAGGAAGATGAGAGAGGTTCAAAAGGGAGGGATATATGTATACCTATGGCTGATTTATGTTGAGGTTTGATAGAAAACAACAAAATACTGTAAAGCAATTACCTTTCAATTAAAAAAAAGTAATAATTTTAAAAAAGGCTATGGAAATACTGAACCCCACCACTGAAAAGCTACTTTTTAAGAAAGCAAATGTTCAAGGCCACAATACATGAGAATGATTTTATTAGTGATTATTTGGAGTCATGTTGAAAAGAAAGAAAGGAAACAGGAATGTGCACTGCTGCCAAGAGAGGAGAGCATAAAAAGAAAAAAAAAAAGTATGAAATGTGGAAAGATGACAAACAGGAACAAAGTTTAAAATATTCAAATTTATCTGATTTTAGAATTAGATAGGCTATGATCTTTTAGAAGAACTCCAAATCCTCCAGGGAGAAGAAGAAAACTAATTAAAAACTATTTATTTTAACTACTGCTCCTAAAATACCACTAAAATACTCCAAAATATCTCTAAAATACTCCAAAATAACCATGAGAATGTGGTCAGTCACAAAGAGTCAGACATCCTGGAGTGTGAGGTTAAGAGGTTAAGTGGACCTTAGGGAGCATTATTATGAACAAATCTAGTGGATCGAATTCCAGCTGAGCTATTTAAAATCCTAAAACATGATGTTCTACAAGTGCTGCACTCAACATGTCAGCAAATTTGGAAAACTCAGCAGTGGCCATAGGACTGGCAAAGGTCAGTTTTCATCACAATCCTCAAGAAAGGCAATGCCAAAGAATTTTCAAACTATCATACAATTGTACTCATTTCACATGCCAGCTAGGTTATGCTCAAAATTCTTCAAGCTAGACTGCAGGAGTACTTGAACTGCAGACATGCAGGTGTACAGGATGGATTCAGAAAAGACAGAGGATCCAGAGATCAAATTGCCAACAACCTTGAGTCATAGAGAAAGTGAATGTTACTCAACCATATCTGACTCTTTGTGACCCGCTGGACAGGAAACCACCAGGCTCCTTTGTCCATGGAATTCTCCAGGCAAGAATACTGGAGTGCACTGCCATGCCTTTCTCCCAGGGATCTTTCTGACCCAGGAATCAATCTCAGGTTTTCCACAGAGCAGGCTTACTATTTGAGCTACCTGGGAAGTGGATCACAGAGAAAGCAGAGGAATTCCAGAAAAAAAAAAAAAAAAAAACTACTTCTGCTTCATGATCTACACAAAGCTTTTAATTGTGTGGATCACATTAAACTGTGGAAAATTCTTAAATAGACAGATAATCTTAGTTGTCTCCTGAGAAACCTGCAAGTCAGTCAAGAAGCAATAATCAGAACTTGACATGGAAAAACTGACTAGTTAAAAATTGGAAAAGGAGTATGTCGAGGCTGTATACTATCACTCTGTTTATTTAACTCATATGCAGAGTATATCATGCAGAAGGCTGGACTGGATGAATCCAAGCTGGAATTAAGATTTCTAGGAGAAATATTAACAACCTCAGATATGCAGATGATAGCACTCTAATGGCAGAAAAAGAAGAGGAACTAAAGGACTTCTTGATGAGGGTGAAAGAGAAGAGTAAAAAAGCTGTCTTCAAATTAAAAAAAAAAAAATCTAAGATAAAGGCGTCCAGTCTCATCAGTTTATGGCAATTAGAAAAAGTGGAAGCAGTGACTGATTTTGCATTCTTGAGCCCCAAAATCACTGCAGACAGTGACTGTAGCCACGAAATTAAAAAATGCTTGGTCCTTGGAAGAAAAGCTATGACAAACCTAAATAGTGTATTAGAAAGCAGAGACATTATTTTGCCAACAAAGGCCCGTGTAGTCAAAGCTATGGTTTTTCCAGTACTCATGTATGGATTTGAGAGATGGACTATAAAGAAAGCTGAGTGCCAAAGAATTAATGCTTCTGAATTGTGGTGTTGGAGAAGACTCTTGAGAGTCCCTTGGACTGCAAGGACATCCAACAACTCCATCTTAAAGAAAATCAATCCTGAATATTCATTTAAAGGACTGATGCTGAAGCCGAAACTCCAATACTTTGGCAACCTGATGCAAAGGACTGACTCATTGGAAAAGACCCTGATGCTGGGAAAGATTGAAGGCAGGAGAAGGGGATGACAGAGGATGAGACGGTTGGATGGCATCAGCAACTCAATGGACATGAGTTTGACCAAGCTTCTGGAGTTGGTGATGGACAGGGAAGCCTGGTATGCTGAAGTCCATGGGGTCACAAAGAGTCGGACAGGACTGAGCTACTGAATTGAACTGAACTGCACTAAGATGAAAACTTACCCAACATGAGAAAGAAAAGCAACCAAATCCAAGAATTACAGTGAGTTCCATACAGTATGAAGAAGCACATTGAGCCACATACTAATCAAGCTAACAGAGACTAAACACAAAGAAAGAATATTAAAAACAGCAATGAAAAAGAAACAAGTAACATACAATGGAAAACTCATATGATTAACAGCTTATATTTTAACAGTAGCTTTGCAGCCCAGAAGGGAAAGACTAGTCCTTCCAAAGAGTATTCAAGGTTGATAGTCTTTAGGATCGACTGGGTTGATATCCTTGCTTTCCAAGGGACTCACAAGAGTTCACTGAAGGAACACAATTCAAAAGCATCAATTTTCCAGCACTGCGCCTTCTCTATGGTACAACTCTCACATCTATACATGACTACTGGAAAGACCATAGCCTTGACAATATGGACCTATGTCAGCAGAGTGATGTCTCTGCATATTCTTACAGTCTACGTTTGTCATATCTTTCCATCAAAGAAGCAATCATCTACTAATTTCTTAGCTGCAGCCACTATCTACAGTGATTTTAGAGCCCAAGAAAAGAAAATCTGCCACTGCTTCCACCTTTTCCCCTTCTCTTTGCCTTGAAGTGATGTCCTTTTCCTTATAGGGGGCTGGAATGCAAAAGTAGGAAGTCAAGAAACACCTGGAGTAACAGGCAAATTTGGCCTTGGAATACGGAATGAAGCAGGGCAAAGACTAATAGAGTTTTGCCTAGAGAATGCACTGGTCATAGCAAACACCCTCTTCCAACAATACAAGAAAAGACTCTACACATGGACATCACCAGATGGTCAACACTGAAATCAGATTGATTATATTCTTTGCAGCCAAAGATGGAGAAGCTCTATACAGTCAACAAAAACAAGACCAGGAGCTGACTGTGGCTCATATCATGAATTCCTTATTGCCAAATTCATACTGAAATTGAAGAAAGTAGGAAAACCACTAGACCATTCAGGTATGACCAAAATCAAATTCCTTATGATTATACACTGAAAGTGAGAAATAGATTCAAGGGATTAGATCTGATAGACTGCCTGATGAACTATGGACGGAGGTTCGTGACATTGTACAGAAGACATGTATCAGGACCATCCCCATGGAAAAGTGATGCAAAAAAGCAAAATGGCTGTCTGGGGAGGCCTTACAAATAGCTGTGAAAAGAAGAGAAGCGAAAAGCAAAGGAGAAAAGGAAAGATATGAGCATCTGAATGCAGAGTTCCAAAGAATAGGAAGAAGAGATAAAAAAAAGCCTTCCTCAGCGATCAATGCAAAGATATAGAGGAAAACGACAGAATGGGAAAGACTAGAGCTCTCTTCAAGAAAATGAGAGATACCAAGGGAACATTTCATGCAAAGATGGGCTCAATAAAGGACAGAAATGGTACGGACCTAACAGAAGCAGAAGATATTAAGAAGAGATGGCAAGAATACACAGAAGAACTGTACAAAAAAGATCTTTAGGACCCAGATAATCACGATGGTGTGATCACTCACCTACAGCCAGATATCCTGGAATGTGAAGTCAAGTGGGCCTTAGAAAGCGTCACTATGAACAAAGCTAGTGGAAGTGATGGAATTCCAGTTGAGCTATTTCAAATCCTGGAAGATGATGCTGTTAAAGTGCTACACTCAATATGCCAGCAAATTTGGAAAACTCGGCAGTGACCAAAGGACTGGAAAAGATCAGTTTTCATTCCAATTCCAAAGAAAGGCAATGCCAAAAAATGCTCAAACTAGTGCACAATTGCATTCATCTCACACGCTAGTAAAGTAATGCTCAAAATTCTCCAAGCCAGGCTTCAGCAATACGTGAACCATGAACTTCCAGATGTTCAAACTGGTTTTAGAAAAGGCAGAGGAACCAGAGGCCAAATTGCCAATGTCCGCTGGATCATGGAAAAAGCAAGAGAGTTCCAGAAAAACATCTATTTCTGCTTTATTGACTATGCCAAAACCTTTGACTGTGTGGATCACAATACACTGTGGAAAATTCTGAAAGGGATGGGACTACCAGACCACCTGACCTGCCTCTTGAGAAATTTGTATGCAGGTCTAGAAGCAACAGTTAGAATTGGACATGGAACAACAGACTGGTTTCAAATAGGAAAAGGAGTATTTCAAGGCTGTATATTGTCACTCTGCTTATTTAACTTATATGCAGAGTACATCATGAGAAACGCTGGGCTAGAAGAAGCACAAGCTGGAATCAAGATTGCCAGGAGAAATATCAATAACCTCAGATATGCGGATGACACCACCCTTATGGCAGAAAGTGAAGAGGAATTAAAAAGCCTCCTGATGAAAGTGAAAGTGGAGAGTGAAAAAGTTGACGTAAAATTCCACATACAGAAAATGAAGATCATGGCATCTGGTCCCATTACTTCATGGGAAATAGATGGGGAAACAGTGGAAACAGTGGCAGACTTTATTTTTTTGGTCTCCAAAATCACTGCAGATGGTGACTGCAGCCATGAAATTAAAAGATGCTTACTCCTTGGAAGGAATGTTATGACCAACCTAGATAGCATATTCACAAGCAGAGACATTACTTTGCCAACAAAGGTCCATCTAATTAAGGCTATGGTTTTTCCAGTGGTCATATATGGATTTGAGAGTTGGACTGTGAAGAAAGCTGAGCTCTGGAGAATTGATGCTTTTGAACTGTGGTGTTTGAGAAGACTCTTGAGAGTCCCTTGGACTGCAAGGAGATCCAACGAGTCCATTCTGAAGGAGATCAGCCCTGGGTGTTCTTTGGAAGGAATGATGCTAAAGCTGAAACTCCAGTACTTTGGCTACCTCATGCGAAGAGTTGACTCATTGGAAAAGACTCTGATGCTGGGAGGGATTGGGGGCAGGAGGAGAAGGAGACGACAGAGGATGAGATGGTTGGATGGCATCACTGACTTGATGGATGGGAGTCTGAATGAACTTTGGGAGTTGGTGATGGACAGGGAGGCCTGGCGTGCTGCAATTCATGGGTTGCAAAGAGTCGGACATGACTGAGCGACTGAACTGAACTGAACTGAACTGATACTTTCTTCTCAAGTACAATGGAACAATCTTCAGGGTAAAACAGCTTGGGCTACAAACAAGTAAATTCAGGAAAGTTAAAATTGCACCAAGCCTGCTTTCTGACCACAACCCTATGAAAATAGATATCATACATGAAAAAAAATGTGAAAAGCACAAACATATGAAAACTAAACTATACATTACTAAGTACCAAACAGGTTCTGAAGAAATAAGAAGGGTAATCAAAAATTCCTTAGAAATAAATGACAATGAAAACACAATGATACACAGCCTATGAATTGCAGCAAAAGCAGTTTTAAGAGGGACGTTTATAGCAATACATTTCTAAAAAAAAAAAAAAAAAAAAAAACAAGAAAAACAGAATAGGCAACCTAACTCTACACTTAAAAGAGCTGGAAAGGGAAGAACAAAAAAGCTCCAATGATAATAGAAGGAAATAAAACATAAAGATCTGAGAAAAAAATCAATTAAAACAGAAAAAGGAAGCAATATTAAAGATTAATAAAACTAAAAGCTGGTTCTTTGAGAAGATAAAATTGAAAAACCACTAGCCTAACTCATTAATAAAATATGGAAAAAAATAAGAAAATTAGGAATGCAAAAGAGGAGGTTACAAAAGACAATGCAGCAAAACAAAGAATCATAAGAGATTATTCAATTCAGTTCAGTAGCTCAGTGGTGTCCAACTCTTTGCGATCCCTATGGATTGCAGCCCACCAAGCTTCCATCACCAATTCCCAGAGCTTGCTCAAACTAATGGCCATCGAGTTGATGAAGTCATCCAATCATCTCATGCTCTGTCATCCCCTTCTCCTCCTGCCTTCCATCTTTCCCAGCATCAGAGTATTTTCCAATGAGTCAGTTCTTCCCATCAGCTTGCCAAAATATTGGAGTTTCAGCTTCAGCACCAGTCCTTCCAATGAACATTCAGGACTGATTTACTTTAGGATTGACTGGCTTGATCTCCTTGCAGTCCAAGGGACTCTCAAGAGACTTCTCCAACACCGCAGTTCAAAAGAATCAATTGTTTGCTGCTCAGCTTTTTTTTATAATCCAACTTTCACATCCATACATGAGTACTGGAAAAACCATAGCTTTGACTAGATGGACCCTTGTCTACAAAGCAATGTTTCTGCTTTCTAATATGCTGTGTAGGTTGGTAATAGCTTTTCTTCTGAGAAGCAAGCATACCTTAATTTTATGGCTGAATTCACCATCTGCAGTGATTTTGGAGCCCCCCAAAATAAAGTATCTCACTGTTTCCATTGTTTCCTCATCTATTTGCCATCCAGTGATGGGACCAGATGCCAGAATCTTCATTTTCTAAACGTTGAGTTTCAAGCCAACATTTTTCACTCCCCTCTTTCACTTTCATCAAGAGACTTTTTAGTTCTTCTTTGCTTTCTGCAATAAGGGTGGTGTCATCTGTGTATCTGAGGCTCTTGATAGTTCTCCCAGCAATCTTGATTCCAGCTTGTGCTTCATCCAGCCTTGCATTTCACGTAATATACTCTGGCACACAAGTTAAATAAGCAGAATGGCAATATACTGCCTTGACATACTTCTTTTACAAATTGGAAGCAGTCTGTTGTCCTATGTCCAGTTCTAACTGTTGCCTCTTGTCCTGCATACAGATTTCTCAAGAGACAGGTAAGGTGGTCTGGTAATCCCATCTCTTGAAGAACATTCCACAGTTTGTTGTGATCCACACAGTCAAAGTCTTCAGCACAGTCAATAAAGCAGAAGTAGATGTTATTTTGGAACTCTCTTGCCTTTTCAATGATCCATCGAATGTTGGCAATTTGATCTCCACTTCCTTTTCCTTTTCAAAATCCATCTTGAACATCTGTAAGTTCACGGTTCACATACTGTTGAAGCCTGGCTTGGATAATTTTGAGCATTACTTTGCTAGTGTGTGAGAAGAGTGCATTGTTCAGGCTTTCCTTGTGGTTCAGCTGTAAAGAATCCACCTGCAATGTAGAAGACCTGTATTCAATCCTTGGATTAGGAAGATCCCCTGGAGAAGGGAAAGACTAGCCACTCCAGTATTCTAGCCTGGAGAATAAAAGAGTCAGATATGAGTGAGCAACTCTCACAAGAGATTATTATAAGCAACCATATGCTAATAAACCATATGCTAATAAATGCTAATAAACCTGGAGGAAATGGAGAGTTTCTTAGAAAAGTTCTACCTACCAATACTGAAAGAGGAAGAAATAGAAATTATGAAAAGTCAATTACAAACACTGAAATCGAAATTGTGATAACAAATTCCCACCCCCATCCCCAGAAAAACAATCTGGGGCCAGATGGCTTCACAGGTGAATTCTATCAAACATCTAAAGAAGAGCTAATGCCTATCCTTCTGAAGCTCTTTCAAAAACTTCAGAAGAATAAACACTTCCAAACTCATTCTATGGAGCCACAATTACCCTGATACCAAAACCAGACAAAGATATCACCAAAAAAAAGAAAAAAAGAAAGAAAGAAAATTACAGGCCAATATCATTGATGAATATAGATGCAAAAATCCTCAGCAAAATTTTAGCAAACAGAATTCACCAACACATTTAAAAGATCTTACACCATGATCAAGTTGGGTTTAACCCAGGAATCCAAGGGTTTTTCAATATATGCAAACCAATCAATGTGATACACCATGGTGACAAATTGAAATATAAAAACCATTTGGTTTCATACATGATATTTTACATGTTTCGATGCCATTCTCCCAAATCTTCCCACCCTCTCCCTCTCTCACAGAGTCCACAAGACTGTTCTATACGTCAGTGTCTCTTTTGCTGTCTCGTACACAGGGTTATTGTTACCATCTTTCTAAATTCCATATATATGCGTTAGTATACTGTATTGGTGTTTTTCCTTCTGGCTTACTTCACTCTGTATAATAGGTTCCAGTTTCATCCATCTCATTAGAACTGATTTAAATGTATTCTTTTTAATGGCTGAGTAATACTCCATTGTGTATATGTACCACAGGTTTCTTATCCATTCATCTGCTGATGGACATCTAGGTTGCTTCCATGTCCTGGCTATTATACACAGTGCTGCGATGAACATTGGGGTACACGTGTCTCTTTCCCTTCTGGTTTCCTCAGTGTGTATGCCCAGCAGTGGGATTGCTGGATCATAAGGCAGTTCTATTTCCAGTTTTTTAAGGAATCTCCACCAGTCCAGGTTTGATGCACGATACTGGATGCTTGGGGCTAGTGCACTGGGATGACCCAGAGGGATGGTATGGGGAGGGAGGAGGGAGGAGAGTTTAGGATGGGGAACACATGTATACCTGTGGTGGATTCATTTTGATATTTGGCAAAACTAATACAATTATGTAAAGTTTAAAAATAAAATAAAATTTAAAAAAAATTAAAAAAAAAAACATTTTCAATAGATGCAAATTCAATAGAATTTCAATAGATGCAGAAAAGCTTTTGACAAAATTTGATACCCATTTATGATTAAAAACAACAACAACAACAACAAAAAACCTCTTCACAAACTGGGCATAGAAGGACCCGGTTTTAACATAATAGAAGCCATATACAACAAATGCACAGGAAACATTATTCTCAATGGTGAGAAACTGCAAGCATTTCCTCTAAGGTCAGGAACAAAACAAGGGTCTCCACTCCACCACTTTTATTCAACATAGTTTTGGAAGTCCTAGCTATGGAAAGCAGAGCAAAGAAAGAAAGAAAAAAAATCCAAACTGGAAAGAAAGATGTAAAACTCTCATCTCATTTGCCTATGATATGATACTGTACATAGAAAATCCTAAAGCTAGTATCAGAAATTTACTGGAACTAATCAGTGAATTTAGCAAAATTTCAGGACACAAAATCAATACACAGAAATCACCTGCATTCCTATACATTAACAATAAAAAATCGGAGAGATTAAGAAATCAATGCTGTTGACCATTGCAACCAAAATAATAAAATATCTAGGTATAAATCTACCTAAGGAGATGAAAGATTTGTGTGAAGAAAACTATAAGACACTGATGAAAGAAATCAAAGATGACATAAACAGATGGAGAGATATCCCATCCTCCTGAGTTGAAAGAATCAATATTGTGAAAATGACTATACTACAAAATGAAATCTACAGTTTCAATGCAATTCCTATCAAATTACCAGTGACATTTTTCACAGAACTAGAAGACAAATTTCAAAATTTGTATGGAAAAATAAAAGACTCAGAATAGCCAAAGCAACCTTGTGAAAGAAGGAGGAATCAACTTATCTGATTTCAGGCTATACTTGAAAGTTACAGTCATCCGGACACTATGGAACTGGCACAAAAACAGAAATACAGATCAATGCAACAAGATAGAAAACCCAGAAGTAAACCCAATCTCCTATGGGCCCCTTATCTTTGACAAAGGAAACAAGAATACACAATGGGGGAAATACACATTCTTCAGTAAGTAGTGCTGGGACAACTGGACAACTACATGTTAAAGAGTGAAGTTAGAACACTTTTTCACACTTACACAAAGACAATATCAAAACTGATTAAATACTGAAATGTAAGAACAGAGGCTGTAAGACATTTAGAAGAAAACAAGGCAGAATGACATAAATCCTAGCAGGATCCTCTATGACCCACCTCCTAGAGGAATGGAAATTAAAACAGAAACAATCAAGTTTAGCCTAGTTAAACTTAAAAACTTTTGCACAGCAAAGGAAACTGTAAACAAGACAAAAGACAATCATCAGAATGGGAGAAGATAATAGCAAATGAAATATCTGACAAAGGATTAATTTCCAAAATAAGGTAGTAGCTTATACAAGGTTTGATTTCAGTAACAGAAAACAAACAACCCAATTAAAAGGTGGATAAAACATCCAAACAGATGACATTTCTCCAAATAAGACATACAATTCAGTTCAGTTCAGTTGCTCCGTCGTATCTGACTCTTTGCAACCCCATGAATTACAGCACACCAGGCCTCCCTGTCCATCACCAACTCCCAGAGTTCACTCAAACTCACGTCCATCGAGTCGGTGATGCAATCCAGCCATCTCATCCTCTGTCGTCCCCTTCTCCTCCTGCTCCCAATCCCTCCCAGCATCAGAGACTTTTCCAATGAGTCAACTCTTTGCATGAGGTGGCCAAAGTATTTGAGTTTCAGCTTTAGCATACAGCCTTGACGTATTCCTTTTCCTATTTGGAACCAGTCTGTTGTTCCATGTCCAGTTCTAACTGTTGCTTCCCGACCTGTGTATAGGTTTCTCAAGAGGCAGGTCAGGTGGTCTGGTATTTTTATCTCTTCCAGAATTTTCCACAGTTTATTGTGATCCACACAGTCACAGGCTTTGGCATAGTCAATAAAGCAGAAATAGATGTTTTTTCTGGAACTCTCTTCATTTTTCCATGATCCATTGGATGTTGGCAATTTGATCTTTGTTTCCTCTGCCTTACCTAAAACCAGCTTGAACATCAGGAAGTTCACGGTTCACGTATTGCTGAAGCCTGGCTTGAAGAATTTTGAGCATTACTTTAGAGAAATGCAAACCAGACTACAATGAGATATTACTTCACATCAATCAGACTGGCCATTATCAAAAAATCCACCCCCCCCCCCCCCCTCAAACAACAAAGTGTTGGAGAGGGTGTGGAACAAAGGGAACTCTCTTACACTGCTGGTGCAGATGTAAACTGTTAGACGGTATGGAGATGCCCATAAAAGCTAGGAATAAAACTTCCATATGACCTAACAATACCCCTTCTAGTCATATACCCTGAGTAAACCAAAAGTGAGAGAAGGCAATGGCACCCCACTCCAGTACTCTTGCTTGGAAAATCCCATGGACGGAGGAGCCTGGTGGGCTGAAGTACATGGGATCGTGAAGAGTAGGAGACGACTGAACGACTTCACTTTCACTTTTCATTCTCATGCATTGGAGAAGGAAATGACCACCCACTCCAGTGTTCTTGCCTGGAGAATCCCAGAGACAGAAAAGCCTGGTAGGCTGCCCTCTCTGGGGTCGCACAGTCAGACATGACTGAAGCGACTTAGCAGCAGTAGCAGCAGCAAACCAAAAGTGAAAAAAACACATGTACCCCAATGGTCATCACAGCACTATTTGTAATAGCTAGGACATGGAAGCAGTCTAGATATCCATAGATAAATGAATGAATAAAGAAATTGTGCTACATATATACAATGGAATTATACTCATCCATAAAATGGAACATGTTTGAGTCAGTTCTAATAATGTGGATGATGCCTATTATACAGAGTGAAGTAAGTCAGAAGGAGAAAAACAAATATTATATATTAATGCACATATATGGAATCTAGAAAATGGTGCTGATAAACCTATTTGTAGGGAAGCAATGGAGAGGCAGACAGAGAACAGCCTTACGGACAAGGGTGCAAGGGAGGAAAGAGAGGTTGAGTTGAATGGAAAGAGTAGCATGGAAGCATATATAGCACCCTATGTGAAATAGATAGCCAATGGAAATTTGATGTATGACTTGCTGAAGCCTGGTTTGGAGAATTTTAAGCATTACTTTACTAGCGTGTGAGATGAGTGCAATTGTGCGGTAGTTTGAGCATTCTTTGACGTTGCCTTTCTTTGGAATTGGAATTAAATCTGACCTTTTCCAGTCCTGTGGCCACTGCTGAGTTTTCCAAATTTGCTGGCGTATTGAGTGCAGCACTTTCACAGCATCATCTTTCAGGATTTGAAATAGCTCAACTGAAACCATCACCTCCACTATCTTTGTTCGTAGTAATGCTTTCTAAGGCCCATTTGACTTCACATTCCAGGATATCTGGCTCTAGGTCAGTGATCACACGATCGTGATTATCTGGATCCTAAAGATCTTTTTTGTACAGTTCTTCTGTGTATTCCTGCCATCTCTTCTTAATATATTATGCTTCTGTTAGGTCCATACCATTTCTGTCCTTTATCGAGCCCATCTTTGCATGAAATGTTCCCTTGATATCTCTCATTTTCTTGAAGAGATCTCTAGTCTTTCCCATTCTGTTGTTTTCCTCTATTTCTTTGCATTGATCACTGAGGAAGGCTTTCTTATCTCCTTGTTATTCTTTGGAACTCTGCATTCAGATGCTTATATCTTTCCTTTGCTCCTTTGCTTTTCACTTCTCCTCTTTTCACAGCTATTTGTAAGACCTCCCCAGACAGCCATTTTGCTTTTTTGCATTTCTTTCCCACGAGGATGGTCTTGATTCCTGTCTCTTGTACAATGTCATGCACCTCCATCCATAGTTCATCAGGCACTCTATCAGATCTAGGCCCTTAAATCTATTTCTCGCTTCCACTGTATAATCATAAGGGATTTGATTTAGGTCATACCTGAATGGTATATTGGTTTTCCTGCTTTCTTCAATTTAAGTCTGAATTTGGCAATAAGGAGTTCATGATATGAGCCACAGTCAGCTCCTGGTCTTGTTTTTGTTGACTGTATAGAGCTTCTCCATCTTTGACTGTAAAGAATATAATCAATCTGATTTTGATGTTGACCATCTGGTGATGTCCATGTATAGAGTCTTCTCTTGTGTTGTTGGAAGAGGGCGTTTGTTATGACCAGTGCATTTTCTTGGCAAAACTCTATTAGTCTTGGCCCTGCTTCATTCCATATTCCAAGGCCAAATTTGCCTGTTATTCCAGGTGTTTCTTGACTTCCTACTTTTGCTTTCCAGTCCCGTATAATGAAAAGGACTTTCTTTGAGTGTTAGTTCTAAAAGGTCTTGTAGGTCTTCATAGAACCTTTCAACTTCAGCTTCTTCAGTGTTATTGGTTGGGGCATAGACTTGGATTACTGTGATATTGAATGGTTCTCCTTGGAAATGAACAGAGATCATTCTGGGGTTTTTGAGATTGCATCCAAGTACTGCATTTTGGACTCTTTTCTTGACCATGATGGCTACTCCATTTCTTCTGAGGGATTCTTGCCCGCGGTAGTAGATATAATGGTCATCTGAGTTAAATTCACCCATTCCAGTCCATTTTAGTTCACTGATTCCTAGAATGTCAACATTCACTCTTGCCATCTCTTGTTTGACCACTTCCAATTTGCCTTGATTCATGGACCTGACATTCCAGGTTCCTGTGCAATATTGCTCTTTACAGCATCAGACCTTGCTTCTATCACCAGTCACATCCACAGCTGGGTATTCTTTTTGGTTTGGCTCCATCTCTTCATTCTTTCTGGAGTTATTTCTCCACTGATCTCCAGTAGCATATTGGGCACCTACTGATCTGGAGAGTTCCTCTTTCAGTATCCTATCATTTTGCCTTTTTGTATTGTTCATGGGGTTCTCAAGGCAAGAATACTGAAGTGGTTTGCCATTCCCTTCTCCAGTGGACTACATTCTGTCACTTCTCTCCACCATGACCGGCCCTTCTTGGGTTGTCCCACATGCATGGCTTAGTTTCATTGAGTTAGACAAGATTGTGGTTCTAGTGTGATTAGATTGACTAGTTTTCTGTGAGTATGGTTTCAGTGTGTTTGCCCTCTGATGCCCTCTTGCAACACCTACAATCTTACTTGGGTTTCTCTTACCTTGGGTGTGGGGTATCTCTTCATGGCTACTCCAGCAAAGTGCAGGCCCTGCTCCTTACCTTTCCCACTATCAATGCAAGAGTGTTCCTTTTCTCCATACCCTCACCAGCATTTATTGTTTGTAGACTTTTTGATGATGGCCATTCTGACTGTTGTGAGGTGGTATCTCATTGTAGCTTTGATGTGTATTTCTTTAATAATGAGTGATGTTGAGCATCTTTTCATGTGCTTGTTAGCCATTTGTATGTCTTCTTTGGAGAAATGTCTCTTCAGGTCCCTTTCCCAAATTTTGGCTTGTTTGCTTTTCTAGTATTGAGTCGTATGAGCTGCTTGTATATTTTGGAAATTAATTCTTTATCAGTTGTTTCTTTGCTATTATTTTCTCCCATTCTGATGATTGTCTTTTCATCTTGTTTGTAGTTTCATTTGCTGTGCAAACGATTTTAAGTCTAATTAGGTCATACTTGTTTCTTTTGTTTCTATTTCCATTACTCTAGGAGGTGGGTCATAGACAATCTTGCTTCAATTTATGTCATTGAGTGTTCTGCCTATGTTTTTCTCTAAGACTTTTATAGTTTCTGGTCTTACATTTAGATCTTTAATCCATTTTCAGTTTATCTTTCTTCATGGCATTAGGTAGTTTTCTAACTTCATTCTTTTGCATGTAACTGTCCAGTTTTCCCAGCACTACCTATTTAAGAGGCTATCATTACTTCTTTGTATATTCTTGCCTCCTTTGTCAAAAACAAGATACCCATAGCCATGTGGGTTTATCTGTGTGTTCTCTATCCTGTTCCATTTGTCTGTATTTCTGTTTTTGTGCCAGTTCCATACTGTCTGGATGACTGTAGCATTGTAGTATAGTCTGAAATCAGGAAGGTTGATTCCTCCAGCTCCATTCTTCTTTCTCAAGACTGCTTTGCCTATTTAGGGTCTTTTGTGTTTGAATTGTGACATTTTTTTGTTCTAGTTCTGTGAAAAATTCCATTAGTAATTTGATAGGGATTCCATTGAATCTGTATATTGCTTTTGGTAGTACAGTCATTTTCACAGTATTAATTCTTCCTACCTAGGAACAGGGACTATCTCTCCATCTGTTTATGTCATCTTTGATTTCTCTTATCAGTGTCTTATAATTTTCCTATACAGATCTTTTACTTCCTTAAGTAGGCTTATTCCTAGATATTTAATTCTTTTTGTTACAATGGTAAATGGGATTGATGCATTAATTTCTCTTTCTGATTTTTCATTGTTTGTATATAGGAATGTAAGTGATTTCTGTGTATTGACCTTGTATCCTGCAACTTGGCTCAATTCACTGTTTAGTTCTGGTAATTGTCTGATAGTTTCTCTTGCATTTTCTATGTTTGGTTTAATGTCATCTGCAAACAGTGATAGTTTTATTCCTCTTTTATTATGTGGATACATTTTATCTATTTTCCTTCTCTAATAGCTATAGCTAGGACTTCCAAAACTATGTTGAATAATAGTGGTGAGAGAGGACACCCTTGTCTTGTTCTTGATCTTAGAGGGAACACTTTTTTTTTTTTTTTTTTTTTAGCATTGAGAATAATGCTTGCTGTGGGTTTATCATATATGGCCTTTACTATGTTGAGGTAGGTTTTTTTCTACAACCATTTTTTGAAGTGCTTTTATCATAAATGGATGCTGAATTTGGTCCAAGTCTTTTTCTCCATCTATTAAGATGATCATATGGTTTTTATCTTTCAATTTGTTAATTTAGTGTATCATATTGTTTGATTTGTGTATAGTGAAGAATCCCTGCATCCCAGGAATAAACATGACTTGATCATGATGTATGAGCTTCTGATTGTATTTTTGATATAATTTTTTTGAGGATTTTGTATCTACATTCATCACTGATATTGGCCTGTGAATTTGTTTTTTCGTGTTGTCTTTGCTTGGTTTTGGTATCAGTGTGATTGTTGCCTTGTAGAATGAGTTTGGAAACGTTCTTTCCTCTGCAATTTTTTGGAAGAGTTTCAGAAAAATAAGCATTAGTTCTTTTATAAATGATTAATAGAATTCCCCCGTGGAGCCATCAGCCCTGTGATTTTGCTTTTTGGGAGATTTTTGATCACTGCTTTGATTTCAGGGCTTGTAATTGACTTGTTCATAATTTCTATTTCTTCCAGGTTCAATTTTGAGAGGCTGAACTTTTATAAGAATCTATCCATTTCCTCCAGGTTGTCCATTTTATTAGCATATAGTTGCTCATAATATTATCTTATGGTCTTTTGTATTTCTGTGCTGTCAGTTGTAGAATTTCCTTTTTCATTTGTAATTTTGTTGATATGATTTTTCTTTCTTTTTGCCTTAATGAGTCTGACTAGTGGTTTATCCATTTTGTTTATCTTCTCAAAGAACCAGATTTTAGTTTTATTAATCTTTGCTATAGTGGAGGTGATGAAATTCCAGTTGAGCTATTCCAAATCCTGAAAGATGATGCTGTGAAAGTTCTGCACTCAATATGCCAGCAAATTTGGAAAACTCAGCAGTGGCCACAGGACTGGAAAAGGTCAGTTTTCATTCCAATCCCAAAGAAAGGCAATGCCAAAGAATGCTCAAACTACCACATAATTGCACTCATCTCACACGTTATTAAAGTAATGCTCAAAATTCTCCAAGCAAGGCTTCAGCAATATGCGAAACGTGAAATTCCTGATGTTCAAGCTGGTTTTAGAAAAGGCAGAGGAACCAGAGACCAAATTGCCAATGTCCGCTGGATCATGGAAAAAGCAAGAGAGTTCCAGAAAAACATCTATTTCTGCTTTATTGACTATGCCAAAGCCTTTGACTGTGTGGATCACAATAAACTGTGGAAGATTCTGAAAGAGATGGGAATACCAGACCACCTGATCTGCCTCTTGAGAAATTTGTATGCAGGTCAGGAAGCAACAGTTAGAACTGGACATGGAACAACAGACTGGTTCCAAATAGGAAAAGGAGTACAGCAAGGCTGTGTATTGTCACCATGTTTATTTAACTTCTATGCAGAGTACATCATGAGAAAGGCTGGACTGGAAGAAACACAAGCTGGAATCAAGGTTGCCTGGAGAAATATCAACAACCTCAGATATGCAGATGACACCACCCTTATGGCAGAAAGTGAAGAGGAACTCAAAAGCCTCTTGAAGAAAGTGAAAGTGGAGAGTGAAAAAGTTGTCTTAAAGCTCAACATTCAGAAAATGAAGATCATGGCATCCGGTCCTACCACTTCATGGGAAATGGATGGGGAAACAGTGGAAACAGTGTCAGACTTTATTTTTCTGGGCTCCAAAATCACTACAGATGGTGACCGCAGCCATGAAATTAAAAGACGCTTACTCTTTGGAAGGAAAGTTATGACCAACCTAGATAGCATATTCAAAAGCAGAGACATTACTTTGCCAAAAAAAGGTTCGTCTAGTCAAGGCTATGGTTTTCCCTGTGGTCATGTATGGATGTGAGAGTTGGACTGTGAAGAAGGCTGAGTGCCGAAGAATTGATGCTTTTGAGCTGTGATGTTGGAGAAGACTCTTGAGAGTCCCTTGGACTGCAAAGAGATCCAACCAGTCCATTCTGAAGGAGATCAGCCCTGGGATTTCTTTGGAAGGAATGATGCTAAAGCTGAAACTCCAGTACTTTGGCCACCTCATGCGAAATGTTGACTCATTGGAAAAGACTCTGATGCTGGGAGGTGCCGAGAGCTGGTAAGGCATTCCACTCGTGACAAAGGTCATGAGGAAGGAGGCTTGGCATACGCAAAGGCGGGATCGAGCCTCAGGAGTCCCTCCAGATATTCTCGAGCATCTACCCCCAAAAACCAGAGTCTGCCTACTTTATTGCTTTGTGCTCTCACCTCTGACTTTACTGGGGGCTGTCCCCTACCACCATCTGGCTCTCTCTGACAAAGAGTTAACTTACAGCTCCAATTAATACAAGTTCCTGGGCAATTAGGAGTGTTTAAATCCAAACCCCTCAGATGGCTCTCTAACTCGCCTGACAAATTTACCCTGACTCCTACAGCTATGCATACGATTGTTTACAATCTCCCAGCCTTGAGAGGCACGGGAAGCTTAAGATATTCAAATAGCTTAGAGCCTCTCTGAGAGTTAGAAACTGTCAGAATAAAACTAGTAAAAGATTTCATTGATGAACCAATGCTTGTTGCCAAGTTTTCACATCCCCTGAATTGTACCCTTGAATATGTATTAATTAATATAGTTGGTATGTAGAAAAAATAAGTAGTGGCCTTGGTGTTAGTAACTTTAGACCCTTAAGGTAATAAATTCTTTCCTTTGTTGTAAACCCATTACACATCTGCCCTATAGGAATGCAATTTTATCTTCGGAAGATGGCGCCAAACCTTAAAATAATTACTCTTAGAGAAAATAAGTCTTTGTTGATAAGTCCTTGTCAAAAGTCATAAAATGTTAATAGGCCTTCTGGCCAGAAGATGATGTAAATCACCTAAACCATTTGTATACGATAAATTTGCAGGAATGAAACCCTGGTTTTTGATAAGGATCAAAAACTGCTTAAAAAAAAAAAAAAAAAAAAAAAAACCTGCTGACTTTGCATCCCCTATTATCCTCTATGTGTAACTTAGGGTATATAAGCCCCTGTTGAAAATAAAGCTATGGGCCTTGCTAACCAACGCTTGGTGTCCCCATGTCATTCTTCCCTTTAACTTCCAGCTGAGTCTCCGTCTGGAGCGTGGAACCCACCAGGCTTACTAATTATGCCTGGGCTTCTAAGATCCGACTGGGGAGGCCTCAGTGTCTCCTCTCCTTCGGGAGAATGGAAGGACGCCTGCGGCCTACGTAAGTGGTGCAAACTTCTTGTCTTGAAGTTTTATTGGTCTCCCGCATAAACCAAGCTACTCAGCCTCTTTTCTCTACTGAATTTTCCTACTGAGCTATCCTCATTCTATTACTCTTTATATCTTTGATAAATATGTAAATAGTCGCCAACGCTGTCTCCCCTTCGAATACCCTGGATCAGCCAGGACTGGACCCCTGCCTGGATCAGCTGGGGCTGGACCCCGGCAGGGAGGGATTGGGGGCAGGAGGAGAAGGGGACGACAGAGGATGAAATGGCTGGATGGCATCACTGACTCGATGGACATGAGTCTGAGTGAACTCTGGGAGTTGGTGATGGACAGGGAGGCCTGGCGTGCTGTGATTCATGGGGTCGCAAAGAGTTGGACACGACTGAGCCACTGATCTGATCTGATTGTTTACTTCATTTCTTTTTCACTTATTTCTGCTCTGAGCTTTATGGTTTTTCCTGCTCACTTTGGTTTTTTTTTTTTTTTTTTTTTTTCTTTCTGTTTTTCTTTTCCCTGCTGCTTTAGATGTAGAGTTAGGTTGTCTATTCAATGCTTTTATTGATCCTTGAGGTAGGATTGTATCCCTATAAACTTCCCTTCTAGAACTGCTTTTGCTGTGTCCTATAGGTTTTGGGTCATCATGCTTTAGTTGTCATTTGTTTCTAGGATTCTTTTGATTTCCATTCTTATTTCTTCAGTAGCCTCTTCATTATTTAATAGTGTATTGTTTGATCTCCATGAGTTTGTGTGTTTTTTTGCCTTTTTTTTTTTTCCCTGTAACTGATATCTAATCTCATAGTATTGTGGTCAAGAAGATACTTGATTTTATTTCAATTTTCTGTAATTTACTGAGGTTTGATTTTGAATTTAATTTAATTTACTGAGGTTTGTTATGTGGTCCAAGATGTGGTCTATTCTGTGTGCACTTGAGAATAAAGTATATTCTTCTGCATTTGGATGGAAAGTCCCTAAGATAGCAGTTAGGCCCATTTGGTCTAATGTTTCATTTAAGGTTGTGTTTCCTTATTGATTCTCTGTTTTATTGATCTGCCCATTGGTGTACATGAGGTGATCAATAAACTCCTCTACTATTATTGTGTTGCTGTCAATTTCCCCTTATGTTAATGTTTCCCTTGTGTATTGAAGTGCTCCTATGTTGGATGCATGAATATTTACAATTATTATGTCTTCTTCTTGGATCAATCCTTCAATGCAGTGTCTTTCTTTATTTCTTATAATATTCTTTATTTTAAAGTCTATTTTTTTTCTGAAATAAGGATTATTACTCCAGCCTTCTTTTGGTTTCCACTTGAATGGAATATATTTTTCCATCCTTTTACTTTCAGTCTCTGTGTATCTCTAGTTTGAAGTAGGTCTCCTATAGGCAACACATATATGGGGTGTTGTTTCTGTATCCATTCAGTCAGTGGTATTTTTGGTTGCTTTTCTTTCTTTCCCTTTTATTCTCATCTTCAGCAATTATTTTCACCCTTCTATCCTCCAGCTTACTTATCCATCCCTCTGCCTCTGTTGTTTTGCTATTGGTTCCTTCTAGGGCATTTTTAATTTCAGTAATTGTGTTACTCATCTCTGTTTGTTTATTGTTTCTTTCTTCTTTGTTTTTGTTGACTGTATTAGCTGTGTTAAATGTTTCTTGCATTTACTCCTTTCTATTGTGAAGTCTTTAGAACAACTTTGCTATCATTATTCTAAATTCTCTTTCAGTTTGTTTGCTTATTTCCTCTTTGTTTATTTGGACTTGTGAATTTCTACCTTGCTTTCATTTGTGTTGTATTTTCTGTCTTTTCATCATTTTTTTTTCCCTAACTTGCTCCACTTGAGGTCTCCTTTTTCCAGGCTTTAGGATTGTGATCCTTTTTCCTTTTGGTTTTTGCCCTTTGAGGGAAATGTTGGTTGGGTAATTTGTGTTGCTTTCTTGTTAGTGTTGACTTGTGCCTGTGTCCTGGTGGGAGGAGATAAAGCAGATAAAGCAGATAATTACAGAAATATTGGGACATATACACACACTTCCACACATACAGTTTTAACCAAATATTTCTAAAGAAAAGAGATTGACAATACAGGATATTGACTTGGTGAACAAGGAAAACCAAAAGTGATATCAACCAATTAAAAGCAGAGCTAGTTAATACTCAATTTGGAAAACTGAGCATGAGGAGAGGGCCAACTGTGGAATATAGCAAAGTGAGCTCCACAATGTTTGGTGAAAACAAAAACAAAACAATAGTGAAGGGAAAAGAGAGAAGAAAAAAAAAGAAGAAGAGAGGGGGAAAAAGAAGAGAATGGAGGGAAAAGAGAAAAAGAAGGGGTGGGAAAGAGGATAAAAAGAGAGACAGATATTTAAAAAAAAATTAGAAAAGCAAAGATGAATAGATGTATGTGGGGATGTATATATATTCAGGAATAGCTACACACAGTAAAGAACTATAGGAAAAGCAGTTGGCAGTTGAATATATCAAAAACAAAATAAAGAAAAAAACTTAAAATGATTTTTTTTTTTTTACAAGAAACACATAGAGGAAAACTCCACAGCACTGCAAAAGGCTAATATGAAGATGGAAATATGTAGTGGGAATAAACAGTGTGATTTATAATAACAAAAGGAAAAATGTTAAAATTAACTTTTTAACAAGAAAAAAAAAAAAAAAAAAAGAGGAAAGCTCCTCAGCATTGCAAAAGGTTAGTGTGAAGGTGGAAATATGTAGGGGAATGTTGTTACTATTATGCTTAGTCGTATCTGACACTTTTCAACCCCATGGATCATAGCTTATCAGACTCATGGGATTCTCCAGGCAAGAATATTGGAGTGAGTTACCATTTTCTCCTCAAGGGGATCTTCTTGGCCCAGGGATTGAACCTGAGTCGCTTATGTTTTCTGAATTTGCAGGAGGGTTCAGTATGGGTATAAACAGTGTGATTTATAAGAAAAAGAAAATCTTAAGATGAATTTTAATCTTTTTTTAAGCAAGAGGAAAAAAAGGAAAACTCCACAGCATCACAAAGAATAATGTGAAGGTGGAAATATGTAGGGGGAATAAACAGTGTGATTTATAGGAAAAAAATAAAAAATAAATTGCTGGGAGCCAGCGTGAGGAACTCCGCCTGTGGCAAAGGTCATGAGGAAGGAGGCTAGGCATACGCAAAGGCAGGATTGAGCCTCAGGAGTCCCCCTGGAAATTCTCGAGCATCTACCCCCAAAACCAGAGTCTGCCTACTTTACTGCTTTGTGCTCTCACCTACACCTCTGACTTTATGGGGGGCTGTCCCCCACCACCTCTCTCTGAAAAAGAGTTAAATTACAGCTCCAGTTAATAAAGTTCCTGGGAATGACAAAAGTGTTTTAGTTCACAACCGTGAGAGGCATGAGATGTTCTAAACTGTCTGAATACAGATTCCTTTGAGCAGTTAAAAGATTGATTAGAAATTGTATTGGTGAAGGGTTTTTCACTTGTGGGGCCAATGTTTGCTGCTAAGTTTCCATATCCCTTATCTGCTGTGTCCCTGGCAGTGTATTGATTAATATAATTGCTGTAAGTAGTAGCTTTAATGTTTGTAACCTGGGACCCTTGAGTTAATTCTTTTTCTTGTTACAGCCCACCACACCTTTGCCTTATAGGAATGCAACTTTATCTAATGCTTTTGGAGGGTGGCGCCTGACTAATCACCTTTAGAGAAAAATAAGTTTTCTGAAGAAAGGGTCTTAAAATGTTAACAGGCCTCCAGGGCAGAAGATGATGCAAATCACCTAAACTTTTGCATATGATAAGTTTGCAGGAAGAAAGCCTGGTGTATTGCATGACTCTACCCCTTCCTCCATTATCCTCTATGCATAACTTAAGGTATAAAAACTACTTTGGAAGATAAAGTGCAGACCTTGTTCACCAAAGCTTGGTCTCCCCATGTCGTTCTTTCTCTCACCTTCTTGCTGAATTATTCAGCCTCTTTTCTCCACTGAATTTTCCTACTGAGCTATCCTTATTCTATTACTCTTTATGTCTCTAATTAATATTTGATTAAAGCTATTGTATCCAGTTTGCCGACGCCATCCCCGCTTCGAATTCCCTGGATCCACTGGGGCTGGACCCCAGCAAGTGGCACCCGAACAGGCTATTTCGAAGGTATGTACCTTAGAGAAAGTGTGTGTTGAATTTACGGGATGGACAGGACCCCACTCAGGGTGCTGTGGACCCCCCAGTAGGACAGACAGGGCGAGTAGGAGTGGGAAGTGTTAAAGGGGTTTGAGAGAAAACCCGTTTTTTATTGAAAGTGTCAAAGGGGTTTGAGAGAAAACCTGGTTTCTAGAGTTAAAAGGTTGAAAGAAACCTGATCTTTGAAAACTAAACCTAAATCTTCTACTATACTTAATTTTCTGACATGGGTAACACTAAATCAAATGAAAGACAGCTCTTTATAGGAGTAATTTTTTTTTTTCATTTGTACAAGAACAGTGTCCTTGGTTTCCAGAAGAGGGTACTGTTAATTTAGATACTTGGGTGAAGGTAAAAACAACAACAACAACAACAACAACTAAAAACTTATCCTACAAATATGATTAAAAATGTTCTGGACCCCCATCATGAGGCTGTTGGATAGCCTATGGGAGAGGCTATAGTGGTGGATGGTAGTGGGTCTCCACCTTCTGCACAGATCATATTTTCTGTCATTGATGAAGGAAAGGAGGGAGACTGTGCTCTATCTCCCGAGGAGTGAGAGGGCTTACAGGACGCTGTGGCTGGGCACCCTAGCGAGCCCCCTTCCCCTCTACACAAACCTTTAAAAATGTATCCAACAATATTTGATTTAAGGTGACTACCCCACCTCTGCTTGCCCCTCCCAGGGCTTAGGAATTCCCCAGTTTACATCCAAAGCCTCCCAGACCATTGCCTAAGGCTGAAAAAGATAAGAAAATTTTCTTTTAAACAAAGGAGATTTTAAAGAATACACAATATACAGAGCCTGCTCCTTGCAGAAAACCCCCTCAGGGGGGCCTCACCCAAGAAAAAAAAAAAAAGAAAGAGAGAGAGAAATAAAAAGAAAAAAGGAAAGAAAATAGAGAAAGATCTAAAGATAGAGAAAGAGCTAAAGAGTGAAAAGGAAAGAGGAATGGAGAAGAAAGGAATCAGGGAATGCAGCAAGATAGAGAAAGGAAGAAAGAAAGTTAGAAAAAGAGATACAGAGAGAAAGAGAGAGAGGAGGGAAGAAAAAGTTAGAGAGAAAGAGGGTAAAGGGAAAGAAACGAAGGAAAGAGAAGGGTAGTGAAAAAGGAAGGGGGAGAGAAAAGTGAGAAAGGCAGGAAAAGAGAGAGAGAGAGAGAGACAGTAAGAAGGAAGAAGGGAGAATGAAAGAGGGAAACAAGAAGGAAATGATAGAAAGTAAAAGAGAAGAGAAGAGGAAGGAAAGAAGATAGAGTGAGGGAAAGAAAACTTGAGAAAGATTTAAAGAGAAGAAGGAAGAAAAAATCATCAGAGGAGAGAGGAGATGACTTACAGGACGCTCTGACCAGGCACCCTGGTGAGCTCCCTCCCCCTCTGCACAAACCTTTTAAAAAACTTATCCACCACTTTCTGATTTAAGGCAATCGCCGCCACCTCTCTTTGCACCTTCCAGGGCCCAAGAGTTCCCCACTTTGCCCCCAAAGCCTCTCAAAGTGTTGCCTAAGCCTGAGGAAGATAAAAATTTTTTGAATAGTGGAGCTTTTAAAACAGACTATATGCACAATATGCAGAGCATGTTCCTTGGAGAAAACACCTTCAGGGGGATCTCACCCAGGCTAAGAGAAAAGTGGAACGGTAAGGGGATTTAGCAACAATATTAACCCCTGACATGCCAGTTACTCCAATTCCAACAGAAGTGGCTGGCCCCCTGTCTGAGGGCATTGTAGGACTTGTGCTAGGGCGTAGCTCGCTTTCTTTTAAAAAAATTTCAGTGGTTCATGGTGTAGTAGATTCTGATTACATTGAGAAATTTAAATTTTGATCTTACCGCCTACTAAAACTGTGCAAATTAATAAAGGTCTAAGAGTAACACAGCTTTTGCTTTTACCTTACCAGACAGGAAAAAAAACTTGACTTCTCAAGCTAAGAGCCACAGAGCATTTAGATCTAGTGATCTAGCTTTTTGGGTACAGGAAATTACAGCCCCAAGGCCTTTAAAAGATCTTTTAATTCAAGAAAATAAAATGTCAGGGCTATTAGACACAGGAACAGACGTCTCTTAACATTGCTGGGAAAGACTGATCCAGCTCCTGGCCAACACATACTACTGAAAATGAGTTGATGGGATTAGAGAAAGTGGTATATGGGGTGAGAATGCTGTAGAGAAAAAGGTGAGGGAGAGTTTAATACCTTGAAGAGTAGTGAGTTCCCCGTTGTTGGAAGTATTCAAGCAAAGATTAGATGGTTGCTTGTCATCTAAAAAGCTAACTGGAGAAGCTTATAAAGATGTTGTGCAACACCTCTTTACTTGCTTCTCATATTTAGGTCTGCCAAAAGTTTTGAAAACTGATAATGCCCCTTTGAAGCTGTGGAGAGATTGTTTACTAACTTTAAATGATTTCCAAAAATTATTAGGGGACATTAATTGGATATGCCCACACTTAAAACTGACTACTGCAGATTTAGAGCCTTTATTTGATTGCTTAAAAAGCGATCCTAATTCCAGTTCTAAGAGAAAGTTTACTAATGAGACAGAGTTGGCTCTTGTTAAAGTAGATGAGACTTTAAATGATCAGTTAATTAGGATTAATATTACCAGAAGATGAGATTAAATTATTCTTGCCACAAAACATACACCTACAGAGTGCTTGTGACAAAAAGGCCCATTGGTTCCATCTACCAGTGACCCCAAGAAAAATAGTTTTATCTTATCCCAGCTTGGAAAAAAGAAGTGTGGAACTTTTTAGAAAAGAAGTAGCAAATATAATAATTCCATTCAATAAGGATCAACTATAAGTCTTTTACAAAATAGTGATGATTGGCAAGTTGCCCTGATAGATTTCAGGGGTCAAATTTTGTTTCATTTGCCCTCAAGCCCCCACAGTAGTTAAAAGTTCAAAAATGTTAGATTGGCAGTTTGAGGATACCTGTGGAACTTTCCAACCCTATGTAGTTCCTACGCTCCCCTTTACCCTATGCGGGAGGGACGTGCTCTCTCAAATAGGAGATACTCAGAGAAGGGTTTTCTTAATTTCTTAGTTATCAACAGGCGGTACAATTAACAATACTTTATATATTGTTATAAATACATAATATAAATGTATTTGGCTAATTACAGTTTGCCTAGGCAATGGCAACCCACTCCAGTACTCTTGCCTGGAAAATCCCATGGACGGAGGGGCCTGGTGGGCTGCAGTCCATGGGGGTTGCTAGGAGTCGGACACGACTGAGTGACTTCACTTTATTTTTTCACTTTCATACATTGGAGAAGGAAATGGCAACCCACTCCAGTGTTCTTGCTTGGAGAATCCCAGAGAAGGGGGAGCCTGGTGGGCTGCCACCTCACGACTGAAGTGACTTAGCAGCAGTAATTAGGTATGGGTATAAATAAAATATAATAAAGGTACACCTGATTCTATTTATAGATCTATACTTAATTAATTTGTATATAAATTAATATGTATACTATATATGCATATTATATATTTATACTGTAATTAAATATATATTGCAGTAATATAATGTGTGTGTGGCTGATATTAATTGATATGGATTGATGTGCTGTGACGATATATGTTCTATATACTGTATAATTATATTATATATGTGTATATATATATATATGTGTGACATTATGCAGTACATTGGTTTCTGTTGGTTGGTATTAGCTGTGTACGTGTTGTATTGTTGTAATATATATTAATTAATATATTAATTATAAAGTTCAAATTAAGTATATTGATTTATATGTATTATATTTCAATAAGTTTATACTTGTTGCCATATATAAATACATTTTGCATTTAGGTATATCTGTATACCAAAATGAGATATGGAGGTTATACATTTATTATTTAAATTTATACAGAGACCTAAACTAAACATTAGACCTAAATTAACATATCTCTAAATTTATGTTGTTAAAATGTAAATTTTAGAAATTTAAAAAATTAAATTGACAATTGCTTGACAATTCCTTTATCATAAAACCCCCATAGGTATAATTGGGGTAGCCAGACAAAAAATAGGTTTTATGGCAAAATGGCCCCCTAGAGTGGGTCCATCTGCCCGCTCAAACTAAAAAAGTAGCAGCTTCTTATCCAGGATTGATATCTACTTTGATATTAAAGGAAAAAAGCGGAGCATTAAGTTATTTGGTAAAGAGCCATCAGAAATTGTAATTCCATATAATAAGGAATAACTTGATGCTCTTCTAATGTTTGATGAAAATTGGCAGATTGCTATAGAAAACTGTTGTCGTCAAATTTTTACATCATTTACCCTCCAATGTTTTGTTAAATTTTATATCTAGACACCCAGTTATCTTCCCTGTTAGATACAAACAGTTCCCTATTCCAGATGCCAAAAATTTTGTATAAAATTTCAAATAAAACATAACATGGGCACCCCTTATTATCCCCAGGGACAAGCTATAGTAGATAGAGCACACTAAACATTAAAAATACAAATTCAAAAAATTAAAGGAAGGGGAATTTAAGTATAGTTCCCCTCCATCAGATCTTACAACATGCTTTCTTTGTAATGAATAACCTAAATGCTGATTCATCTGAAACAACAAGATACAAAGCCATTGGTAAAATGGAAGGACATCTTCTCCGGACAATGGAAGGATCCTGACCCATTATTAACTAGAGGTCGAGGATGTGCTTGTATTTTTCCACAGGACGCAGATTCTCCAATTTAGATCCAAGACAGGCTGATTCACCATGTCACAGTTCCCCAGACATCCGGTTCCCCCATTGCTTCAATCACAAAAGAGGAGGGGCACTCCTCTGCCCCTGCTGCTGCTGCTGTACGGAACAGCCATGCATTGGGAGCTGTGGGCCAGACCAGCCTGGCTGCTGGGGCCCAGCGCACAGCACTCACAGCCAGTAGCCCCTCCAGCGTCTGTCTGCACTTGCTTGGCCACAGCTGAGCCCGAGGCCTCACTGAGGCCGGTTCAGCGAGGGAGCGGGTGTGGCGCCCACTGGCACGGGAGGCAAGATAAACACTGAGATCCTGTCGAGACTGACGGGGCTGTTGCAGTGAGAATTCCAACCAGAAAATAACTCTACTTATTTTGTTTTGGCTTGTCTACCCTCTCCTTATGTTTTTCTCTTTACCAACGATTCTGGAAAACTTAATGTACATGTGACTTTCACTGGTGGACCCAATGTAGTGACTTGTGAACAATGTATGCTCTCATCTTGTTTAAACCCTCAATATAATGTTTGCTCCTTTGTGGTGTTACAACGCCCACCCTATCTTATGGTGCCTATATGATAGCTATGATCTTGCTGTGTTACAACAACTGCAGGATTTAATGAGATCACGACAGTTTGTGGGCTTGCTTATCCTGCTAAGCTTTAATAACCACAATTACTTCCCTTACTGTGGCAGCAATATCATTGACTCAACAAGTGCATACTGCCCAATATGTTTATATCATGTCTAAAAATGTTTCTTTAACTCTAGCCACATAGGAAGCTATATATAGAAAGTTCGAAATGAGGGTAGATGCCTTGGAGGAGGCAATAATATATATTGGGACTGAGTTACAAGCTTTAAAAGTGAAGATGGCTTTGACATGCCACGCTGATTACAGGTGGATATGCGTGACATCTTTGAAGGTAAACGAGACAGATTATGAATGGGAAAAAAATAAAAATCTTATTTCAGGTGTTTGGAACAGCTCTGATATTGGGCTGGACTTAGGGAAACTTCATAATCAAATACACACCTTGGAACACTCTTGACTGGATTTTACTGCTGCTGGAGCAGCTAATGACTTTTTTCACATCTTCTCTAACTTTATTTCTGGAAAAAATATTCTAATATCCTTAGTTATGCTGCCATTGGTGCTCTAATCCTACTTCTCATAATCATACTTCCTTGTATTGTCAGGATTCTTTGGCAGAACATTCAGAAGCTCACAACTGAGCTGCATCTGGCTGTTTTAAGAAATAAAAAAGGGGGAGATGCGGGGAGCCGGCGTGAGGACCTCCACCTGTGACAAAGGTCATGAGGAAGGAGGCTCAACATATGCAAAGGCAGGATCGAGCCTCAGGAGCCCCCCTGGAAATTCTCGAGCATCTACCCCCAAAACCAGAGTCTGCCTACTTTACTACTTTGTGCTCTCACCTACACCTCTGACTTTACAGGGGGCTGTCCCGCACCACCTCTTGAAAGAGGAGAAGGAGTTAACTTAGAGCTCCAGTTAATAATAATTCCTGGGCATGACAGGAGTGTTTCAACCTACAAACTCCTCTGAAGGTTCTCTAGCCTGCCTGACAGGCTTGTCCGGCCACATGTGATTGCTCACAGCCTCCCAACAAAGAGAGGCACAAGATGCTTTAAACCTTATAAAAACAGGTTCCTTAGAGAAGTTAGAAAACTATTAGTATAAGTATAGTGGGCTGATTAGAAATTGTATTGGTGAAGGGTTTTTCATTTGTTGAGCCAATGTTTACTGCTAAGTCTCCACATCCCCTGCCCTTATACACATTAATGAACATATAGAAGAAACAAGTATTAACCTTTGATATTAATCACGTTGGACCTTAGGCTAAGTAAATTCTTTCCTTAATTAAAACCCACTACACCCTCACCCTATAGGAATGTAACTTTATCTGGTACCTTTGGAAGGTGGCGTCTGTTTCAAAAATAATCACCACTGGAGAAATAAGTGTTCTTGTTGACTGACCGCTGTCACAAGGAGAGGGTCATAAATTGTCAGCAGGCCCCCCTGGCCAGAAGATGATGTAACACCCCTATGACCTCTGTATACATTTGTATGAAGCACCTGACTTTAATAAAAGTCAGGACTGCTGTCCCTGCATGACTTTTGTATAAAACCTCAGTGTATAAAAACAGACCCTGGAAAATAAAGAATTGGGGTCAGTTCCTCAAAAGACTGGTCTCCCCATGTCACTCTCTCTCTCTCAAACTATGGCTGAGTTTCCATCTGGAGCACGGAGCCCACCAAGCTTACTAATTATGTCTGGGCTTCTAAGATCTGAATGGGGAGGCCTCAGTGTCTCCTCTCCTTCGGGAAAACGGAAGGACGCCTGAGGCCTACGTAAGTGGTGCAAACTCCTTGTCTTGAAGTTTTATTGGTTTCCCGCATAAACCAAGCTACTCAGCCTCTTTTCTCCACTGAATTTTCCTGCTGAGCTCTCCTCATTCTATTACTCTTTTTATCTCTAATTAATATTTAATTAAAGCCAGTGTATCCAGTAAACACGCCAAAGCTGTCTCCCTATTGAATACTCTGGATCAGCCGGGTCTGGACCCCGGCAGTTCTCACTCTAGAGGAGCACCGAGTTTCCTGGAACAACTTAATCTGAGCCCCTTCTCCCCTCCTGATCTCGACATGAGGGTCGAATCCCCTGCTTTGTCTGGAAAGGATCCTGACCTTCCTGTCGCACCTCAGGGGGAGGCCAGTCTCACATTAAAACTCGAGAGGAAGCCTCATGGGTCATGACACATTCTGAAAGACACCAATTTCCCCGTCCACTCAAGATAAGTCCCAATGCTCAGGCAGCTATTTGAATGTAACCTTGAGGAAAAAGTCACAACACGAAGGGGCACTGACACCCTGGTTGCATCGTCTGGAAAAAGTCACAGGTTCCAAATACAACTCGACAAGCGGCCTGTCACCCCATGAACAACTTGAGAGGCAAGCGGAGTTCCATTCCTCAACACAAGACGAGGCCTGACTCTCCTGTTCGAACTGTGCAGAGACCCTGCGACCGAAGTCAGAAATGGAGAGGAACCCTGAGGTTCCCGCCTCAACTCGAGATGAAGTCCTATTCATCCCTGCAGTGATGTGCGAGGAATTGCAAGGTACCCCTCACAATGTCAAAGGACATCTACTTTCCTGAGGAGACATGAACGTGTCCCCCAGGTTGACACGCAACTCGAGAGGAATCCTAAGCTACCCACCACAACTGCACGCAAACTATGAAATTCTTCCCTGCACGCTTGAGGAGGCCATTTTATGCTGCAGTGTTTCCAAAGAAAGCCCACGTTTCCCTTGGAACTCAAAAGGATCCTCGACATGCTTTACAAAACTCCATAAGTTTCCCGAGATACCCGTCCCCACTCGAGAGGAATGCTGAGTTTCCCGCCACAAGTCAAGAAGAGTCCCTTTTTCCACGCCTCAAGTCGAGATGAGGGTCGATTGCCCTGCTTTGCCTGGAAAAGAATGCCGACATCCCTGTCACACCTCGAGAGGAGGCTGGAATCTACTTGACACTGGAGGGGAACCCAGGGGCCTTGTCACATTTCGAAAGCCATGTATTTCCCCATCCACTTGAGATCAGGCCTGATTTCCTTGCACCGATTTGAATGTCAGCCGAGAATCAACTCACAACACAAAGGGAGTTCTGATGGCCCGGTTGCTAATTCGAAAGGAGCCACAGGTCCCAAATTCAACTCGGCTGGAGGCCTTAAACCCCTTTGACAACTCGAGAGGAAAGCAGAATTCCATGCCTCCACACACGTCGAGACCTGATTCCCTGTTTGAAACAGGATACACAGCCCAAGACCCACGTCCGAACAGGAGAGGAACCCTGAGGTTCCCATCTCAGCTCAAGATGAGGCCCTCTTCCATTGCACAAAACCCAGTGGTGTCCTGAGAGCCCACTCCCAAGTCCACAGTATTCCTGACTTCCCATAGGCACCCTGAGAAGCTCCCTGAGGTCACTGTCACAAGTCGAGGGAACCCAGGGTTTCCTGCCGCAATTTGAGAAAGAGCCCGAGATTCCCCCTTCAATGCATCTTGAGGCGCGATTCCCCTGCTGAGTTGAGAGCAATGCCATGCTCCCCCTCAAAACTCAAATAGAGACTGGACTTCCAAGGGGCCACACAAGAGGCTCCCTGAGTTCCCCATTGTAACTCAAAAGAAACCTCACACGTCATGCCGCATCTGGGAAACTAACCACGAGATATCCCCGTCATCCTGAGATGAGGCCCTTCTTTTCCAGCAAGGCCTAGAGAGCAATCCCGAGTCCTCTCTCAAAACTCCACAGGAGGCTTTACTCCCTTTAGGCCACTCAATGGGCTCCAAGAGATAACAGTCGCAATTCGAGAGGAGAGGGGATTTCTTTGCTTCCATTCGAGACGAGGTCTGACTCCCCGGGTGAACCTTGATTGCAACCCTGCGATCACTGTTGCCACTGAAGAGGAACACGCAGTCTCTGGATACAAACTTAGATGAGGTCTATTTGCCCTGCAGTGACTCAAGAGAAATCCCCAGCTCCCCCTCGCAACTCGAATGGAGATTGCACTTCCCTGGGGCAACACGAGAGGCTCCCTGAGTTCCCTGTCGTAACTCGAGAATCCCGTCGCAACTCGAGAAAAACCACGAGGTTCCACCGTCATCCCCAGATGAGACCCTTTCCCACAGCAGCATCTCGAGTGAAATCTCAAGTTCCCTTTTGAAATTCAAAACGGTACTTGACACCCTTGAAGCAACTCAAAAAGTTCCCCTCCATACTGGTCTCACTCGAGAGGAACACCGAGATTCTCAGCACAATTTAATCTGAGCCCCTTTTCCCCTCCTGATCTTGACATGAGGCTCTATTCCCCTGCTTTCTCTGGAAAAGGGTCCCGACCTTCCCTTGGCACCTCAGAAGGAGGTCGGTCTAACATTGAAACTCGACAGGAAGCCTCATGGGTCGTGCCACATTCTGAAAGACACCAATTTCCCCGTCCACTCCAAGTAAGTCCCGTTGTCCAGGCACCTCTTCGAATTTAACCCCGCGGATGAAGTCACAACACCAAGGGGCACTGACATCACTGTTGCATCCTCTGGAAAAAGCTGTAGGTGCCAAATACCACTCCATAAGTTGCCTGACACCCCATAAACAACTCGAGAGGTACACAGAATGCCATGCATCAACACAAGACGAGGCCTGACTCCCCTGTTCCAACACCGCAGAGAACCCGAGATAGATGTCAGAAATGGAGAGGAAGCCTGAGATTCCCGCTCAACTCAAGATGAGACTCTATCCATCCCTGCGGCAATGTGCAAGGCATCCCGAGGTGCCAGTCACAACGCCAAAGGAGATCTGACTTCCCTGAGGAGACATGAGCGGTCCCCAAGGTAGACATGCAACTCGAGAGGAACCCTAAGCTTCCCACCACAACCCCACGCAAAACACGAAATTATCCCCTGCATGCTTAAGGAGGCCATTTGACGCTGCAGCGTTTCCAAAGAAAGCCCACGTTTCCTCTAGAACTTGAATGGGTACTTGACACTCTTTTGGAAACTCCAGAAGTTTCCCCAGATACCTGCCCCCACTCGAGAGGAACACTGAGTTTCCCATAACAATTCAATAAGAGCCCCGTTTTCCCCTCCTCAAGTGGAGATGAGCGTCGATTTCCCCGTTTTACCTGGAAAGGAATACTGACGTCCCCGTCGCACCTCTAGAGGAGCCTGGTATTTACTTGTCACTGGAGGGGAACCCGGGGGTCTTGTCGCAATTCAAATGCCACGTATTTCCCCATCCACTCGAGATCAGGCCTGATTCCCTTGTACCGATTCGGATGTCAGCCGAGAATAAACTCACAACACGAAGGGAGTTCTGATGCCCCGGACGCTAATTAGAAAAGAGCCCAAGGTCCAAATTCAACTCGCCTGGAGACCTAAAACCCCTTTGACAACTCGAGAGGAAAGCAGAGTTCCATGATACACACAAATCGAGACCTGAGTCCCTGTTTGAAACGGCATATACACCCTGAGACCCATGTCAGAACAGGAGAGGAAGCCTGAGGTTCCAGCCTCAAATCGAAATGAGGCCCTCTTCCATTGCAACGACCCCAGTGGAATCCCTAGAGGCCCCTCCCAACACCACAGTATTCCTGACTTCTCATAGACACCATGAGAAGCTCCCTGAGGTCACCTCCAGAAAGTGGAGGGAACCCAGTGTTTCCTTCTGCAACTCGAGAAAGACCTCGAGATCCCCCCTTCAACGCGTCTTGAGGCCAGATTCTCCTGCCGTGACGCGAGAGCAATAGCGCGCTCCCCCTCGCAACTCAAATGGAGACTGGACTTCCCTGGGGCCACACTAGAGGCTCCTTGAGTTCTCTGTCGTAACTCGAGAATCCCGCTGCAACTCGAGAAAAACCACTAGGCTCCCCTGTCATCACGAGGCCCTTTACCACTGTAGCATCTCGAGTGAAATCCCATGTTCCCTCTTGAAATTTGAAACTGTACTTGACACCCTTGATGCAACTCAAAATGTTCCCCAACATATCAGTCTCACTTGACAGGAACACCGAGTTTCCCGGCACAACTTAATCTGAGCCCCTTCTCCCCTCCTGATCTGGACATGAGGCTCGATTCCCCTGCTTTGTCTGGAAAGGGATCCCAACCTTCCCTTGGCACCTCAGGTGGAGGCCGGTCTCACATTGAAACTCGAGAGGAAGCCTCGAGGGTCGTGCCACATTCTGAAAGACACCGATTTCCCCATCCACTGAAGATAAGTCCCGATGCCCGGGCACCTCTTGGATTATAATCAAGTCACAACACGAAGAGGCACTGACACCCAGGTTGCATCCTCTGGAAAAAGCTGCAGGTTCAAAATGCAAATTGACAGTGGCCTGACACCCCATGAACAACTCGAGAGGACAGCGGAGTTCTTTGCTTCCACTAGAGATGAGGCTTGACTCCCCAGGTGAACCTTGAATGCAACCCCAAGATCCATGTCGCCACTGGAGAGGAACACGGAGTTTCTGGACACAAGCCTAGATGAGGTCTATTTGCCCTGCAGTGACTCATGTGCCATCCGCAGCTCCCCCTCTCAACTCGAATGGAGATATGTCTTACCGTGGCCCAACGAGAGGCTCCCTGAGTTCCCCATCATAACTCGCGAGAAACCGCACAAGTTGGGCCGCAGCTCGAAAAAAAAACACGAGGTTCCCCCTTCATCGCCAGATGAGGCCCTTTCAGACTGCAGCATCTCAAGAGAAATCCCACGTTCCTCTTGAAATTTGGAACACTACTTGACACCCTTGATGCAACTCAAAAAGATCCCTGACATACTGGTCTCAGTCGAAAAGAACACTGTGTTTCCCAGCACAACATAATCTGAGCCCCTTCTCCACTGCTTATTGCGACATGAGGGTCGATTCCCCTGTTTTGTCTGGAAAGGGATCCCGACCTTCGCGTTGAAGTTCAGGAGGAGGTCGGTCTCACATTGAAACTTGAGAGGAAGCCTCGTGGGTCATGCCACATTCCGAAAGACACCGATTTCCCTGTCCACTCAAGGTAAGTCCCAATGCCGGGCTCCTCTTTGATTGTAACCACGAGAATGAAGTCACAACACGAAGGGGCACTGACACCCCGTTTGCATCCCCTGGAAAAAGGCGTAGGTTCCAAATGCAAATTGACAAGTGTCCTAACACCCCACGAACAACTTGAGAGGCAAGCGGAGTTCCGTGCCTCAACAGAAGACGAGGCCTGAATCCCCTGTTTCAACTTCGCAAAGACGCTGAGTTCGATGTCAGAAATGGAGAGGAACCATGAGGTTCCTGCCTCAACTCGAGATGAGGCCCTATTCATCCCTGCAGCAATGCGCAAGAAATCCCGAGGTGCCCCTCACAACGACAAAGGAGATTAGACTTCCCTGAGGAGACATGAGTAGGTCCCCCAGGTCGACACGCAACTTGAAAGGAACCCTAAGCTTCGTGTCACAATTCCACCCATACCACGAAAGTCTCCCCTGCAGCTTGAGGAGGCCCTTTTACGCTGCAGCATTTCCAAAGAAAGCCCTCGTTACCTCTTGGAACTCGAAAGGGTACTTGTCACGCTTTACAAATCTCCAGAAGTTTCCCCAGATACACATCCCCACTCAAGAGGAATGCTGAGTTTCCCGCCACAAGTCAAGAAGAGCCCCTTATTTCACTAGTCAATTTGAGAGGAGGGTCGATTGCCCTGCTTTGCCTGGAAAGGAATGCCGATGTCCCCTTTGCACCTCAAAAGAGGCTGGTCTATACTTGACACTGGATGGGAACCAGGGGACCTTGTCAAAATTCTAAAGCCACGTATGTCCCCATCCACTTGAGATCAGGCCTGATTCCCTTGCACCGATTCGAATGTCAGCTGAGAATCAACTCACAACATTAAGGTACTTCTGATGCTCCGGTTGCTAACTCGAAAAGAGCCCCTGGTCCCAAATTCAACTCGGCTGGAGGCCTTAAACCCCTTTGACAACTTGAGAGGAAAGCAGAATTCCATGCCTCCACACACGTCGAGACCTGATTCCCTGTTTGAAACGGGATACACAGCCCAAGACCCACGTCCGAACAGGAGAGGAACCCTGAGGTTCCCATCTCAGCTCAAGATGAGGCCCTCTTCCATTGCACAAAACCCAGTGGTGTCCTGAGAGCCCACTCCCAAGTCCACAGTATTCCTGACTTCCCATAGGCACCCTGAGAAGCTCCCTGAGGTCACCACCACAAGTTGAGAGAACCCAGGGTTTCCTGCTGAAAACTCAAGAAAGACTTCGAGATTCCCCCTTCAACGCGTCTTGTGCCCGATTCCCCTGCCGTGACTTGAGAGCAATGCCGCACTCCCCCTCGAAACTCGAATGGAGACTGGACTTCCCTGTGGCCACAGGAGAGGCTCCCTGAGTTCCCCATCATAACTCGAGAGAACCCCACATGTCACGCCAAATCTCAATAAAAAAAAAAAAAAAAAAAAACAAGATTCCCCAGTCATTGCGAGAGGAGGCCGTTCTTTTCCTGCAGGGCCTAGAGAGCAATCCTGAGTCCTCTCTCAAAACTCCACAGGAGGCTTGACTCAATGGGCTCCAAGAGACACCCGTCGCATCTCGAGAGGAGAGCGGAGTTCTTTGCTTCCACTAGAGATGAGGCCTGACTCTCCGGGTGAACCTTGAATGATACCCTGAGATCCATGTCGCTCCTGGAGAGGAACACAGAGTTCCTGGCACAACCCTAGATGAGGTCTATTTTCTGTGCAGTGACTCGAGAGCAATCCCCAGCTCCCCCTCGCAACTTGAACGGAGATTGGACTTCCCTGGGGCAACAAGAGAGGCTCCCTGAGTTCCCCATTGTAACTGGAGAATCCCGCCACAATTCAAGAAAAACCACGAGGTTCCCCCATCATCGCGAGATGAGGCTCTTTCCCACATGCAGTGTCTCAAGGGAAATCCCACGTTTGCTCTTTAAATTTGAAACGGTACTTGACACACTTTATGCAACCCGAAAACTTCCCCGACATACCGTTCTCACTCGAGAGGACACCGAGTTTCCTGGCACAACTTAATCTGAGCCCTTTCGCCCCTCCTGATCTTGACATGAGGGTCGATACACCTGCTTTTTCTGGAAAGGGATCCCGAAACTCTCATCGCACCTCAGGAAGAGGCCGGTCTCACATTGAAACTCGAGAGGAAGCCTCGTGGTTTGAGCCACATTCTGAAAGACATCGATTTCCCCAGCCACTCAAGATAAATCCCAATGCCCGGGCATCTCTACGAATGTAACCCTGAGGATGAAGTCACAACACGAAGGGGCACTGACACCCCAGGTGCATCGTCTGGAAAAAGCCGCAGGTTCCAAATACAACTCTACAAGTGGCCTGTCACCCCGTGAACAACTCGAGAGGCAAGCGGAGTTCCATTCCTCAACACAAGACGAGGCCTGACTCTGCTGTTCCAACTCTACAGAGATCATGCAATCGAAGTCAGAAATGGAGAGGAACCCTGAGGTTCCCCTCTCAACTTGAGTTGAGGCCCTATTCATCCCTGAAATGATTCCTGAGGAATCCCGAGATGCCCCTTGCAACGCCAAAGGAGATCTGACTTCTCTGAGGAGACATAAGTGCGTCCCCCAGGTAGACACGCAACTCGAGAGGAACCATCAGCTTCCCACCACAACTCCACACAACCCACTAAATTCTCCCATGCACACTTGTGGAGGCCCTTTTATGCTACAGTGTTTCCAAAGAAAGCACATGTTTCCTCTTGGAACTCGAAAGGGTTCTTGACACGCTTTATGAAACTCCAGTTTTCCCAGATACCTTACCCCACTCAAGAGGAATGCTGAGTTTCCCACCACAAGTCAAGAAGAGCCCCGTTTTCCCGTCCTCAAGTCGAGATGAGTGACGATTGCTGTGCTTCACCTGGAAAGCAATGCCGACGTCCCCATCGCACCTCGAGAGGAGCCTGGTATTTACTGGAGGGGAAACCGGGGGTCTTGTCACAATTTGAAAGCCACGTATTTTCCAATCCAATCGAGGTCAGGCCTGATTCCCTTGCACACATTTGAATGTCAGCCGAGAACCCACTCACAACATGAAGCGAGTTCTGATGCCCCGGTTGCTAATTGGAAAAGAGCCCCAGGTCCCAAATTCAACTCACCTAGAGGCCTGAAACCCCTTTGACAAATCGAGAGGAAACCACAGTTCCATGCCTCCACACAAGTCGATACCTGACTCCCTGTTTAAAGCAGCACATACACCCTGAGACCTACGTCAGAACAGGAGAGGAACACTGAGGTTCCCGACTCAACTCGAGATGAGTCCCTCTTCCTTTGCAGCGCCCCATTGGCATTCCAAGAGGCCCTTTCCAAGTCCAAAGTATTCCTGATTTACCATAGGCATCATGAGAAGCTCGCTGAGGTCACTGTCACAAGTGGAGGGACTCGAGAAAGACCTCAAGATTTCACCTTCAATGCATCTTGAGGCCCGATTTCCCTGTTGTGACTCGCAAGCAATGCCGTGCTCCTCCTTTCAACAGGAATGGAGACTGGATTTCCCTGGGGCCATATGAGAGGCTACCTGAGTTTCTGTCGTAACTTAAGAGAAACTCCACACATAGCGCCACAGCTTGAGAAAAACCACGAGATTTCGCTGTCATCGCCAGATGAGTCCCTTCTTATCCTACAGGGCCTAGAGAGCAATCACGAGTCCCCTCTCAAAACTCCACAGGAGGTGTGACTCCCTTAAGGCCACTCAATGGGCTAATAGATACCCGTGGAATTTCGAGAGGAGAGAGGTGTTCTTTGTTTCAACTCGAGACGAGGCCTAACTCCCCGGGTGAACCTTGAATACAACCCCGAGATCACTGTCACCACTGGAAAGGAACACAGAGTTTCGGGACACAAGCCTAGATGAGGTCTATTTGCTCTGCAGTGAATCAAGAGCAATCCCCAGCTCCCCCTCGCAACTCGAATGGCGATTGGACTTCACAAGGGCAACACGAGAGGTTCCCTGAGTTACCCGTCATAACTCGAGAATCCCGCCACAACTCGAGAAAAACCACGAGGTTCCCCCATCATCACAAGATTAGGCCCTTTCCCACTCCAGCATCTCGAGAAATCCCATGGTCACTCTTGAAATTCAAAACGGTACTTGACACCCTTGATGCAACTCAAAAAGTCCCCCGACATACCAGTCTTACTCGAGAGGAACCCCGAGTTTCCTGGCACAACTTAATGTGAGCCCCTTCTCCCCTCCTGATCTTGACATGAAGGTCGATTCCCCTGCCCTGTGTGGAAAGGGATCTCGACCTTCCTGTCACACCCCTGGAGGAGGCCGGTATCACTTTGAAACTCGAGATGAAGGCTCGTGGGTCGTGCCACATTCCGAAAGACACCGATTTCCATCCACTCAAGATAAGTCCCAATTCCCCGGGCACCTATTCGAACGTAACTCCGAGGATGAAGTCACAACACGAAGGGGCGCTGACACCCGGTTGCATCTTCCAGAAAAAGCTGCAGGTTCTAAATACAACTCGACAAGTTGCCTGACAACCCATGAAAAACTCGAGAGGCAAACGGAGTTCTGTGCCTCAACACAAGATGAGGACTGACTCCCCTGTTCTAACTCTGCAGAGATCCTGAGATCGATGTCAGAAATGGAGAGGAATACAGAGGTTCCCGCCTCAACTCGAGATGAGGCTGTATTCATCCCTGAAGTGATTTGGAGGAATCTCGAGGTGCCCCTCACAACAACAAAGGAGATCTGACTTCTCTGAGGATACACGAGCGGGTCCCCCAGGTCGATATGCAATTCGAAAGGAACCATAATGTTCCTGCCACAACTCCACGTGACCCACTATATTCTCCCCTGCACGCTTAAGGTGTCCCTTTTAAGCTGCAGCGTTTCCAAAGAAAGCCCACCTTCCCTCTTGGAACTTGGAAGGGTACATGACACGCTTTACGAAACTCCAGAAGTTTCCCCAGATACCCGTCCCCATTCGAGATGAATGCTGAGTTTCCCGCCACAAGTCAAGAAGAGCCCCGTTTTCCCCTCCTCAAGTCGAGATGAGGGTCTATTGCCCTGCTTCACCTGGAAAGGAATGCCAACGTCCCCGGCGCACCTCGAGAGAAGGCTGGTGTCTACTTCACCCTGGATGGGAACCCATGGGTCTTGTCAGAATACGAAAGCCACGTATTTCCCCATCCACTCGAGATCAGGCCTGATTCCCTTGCCCCAATTCTTATGTCAGCTGAGAATCAACTCACAACACGAAGAGAGTTCTGATGCCCTGGTTGCTAAACAGAAAAGAGCCCCAGGTCACAAATTCAACTCAGCTGGAGGCATGAAACCCTTTTGAAAACTTGAGAGGAAAGCAGAGTTCCATGCCTCCACACACGTCGAGACCTGACTCCCTGTTTGAAACGGCATACACAACCCGAGACTCACATCAGAACAGGAGAGGAACCCTGAGGTTCCTGCCTCAACTAGAGATGAGGCCCTCTTTCATTGCACCAAACCCAGTGGAATCCCGAGAGGCCCCTCCCAACTCCACAGTATTCCTGACTTCCCATATGAACCCTGAGAAGCTCCCTGAGGTCACTGTCACAAGTAGAGGGAACCCAGGGTTTCCTGCCACAACTCGAGAAAGACCTCGAGATTCCCTGATCAACAGGTCTTGAGGCCCAGTTCCCCTGCCGTGACTCAAGAGCAATGCCGTGCTTCCCCTCAGAACTCGAATGGAGACTGGACTTCCCTGGGGCCACATGAGAGGCTCCCTGAGTTCCCCGTCATAACTAGAGAGAAACCCCACACGTCCCACTGCAGCTCAAAAAGAACCACGAGATTCCCCGGTTATCACGAGATGAGGCCCTTCTTTTCCTGCAGGGCCTAGAGAGCAATCCCGAGTCCTCTCTCAAAATTCCATAGGAGGCTTGACTCCCTTTAGGCCACTTAATGGGCTCCAAGAGATACCCGTCGCTACTTGAGAGGAGAGCGGAGTTCTTTGCTTTCACTCGAGATGAGGCCTGACTCCCCAGGTGAACCTTGAATGCAACCCCGAGATCCCTGTCGCCACTGGAGAGGAACACGGAGTTTCTGGACACAAGCCTAGATGAGGCCTATTTGCCCTGTAGTGACTCGAGAGCAATCCCCAGCTCCCCCTCACAACTGGAACAGAGATTGGACTTCCCTGGGGCACACGAATGGCTCCCTGAATTCCACATCGTAATTCGAGAATCCCGCTGCAACTCGAGAGAAACCACGAGGTTCCCCAGTCATTGCGAGATGAGGCCGTTTCCTGTTGCAGCGTCTCAAGAAAAATCCCACATTCCCTCTTGAAATTCCAACTGGTAGTTGACACCCTTGATACAACTCAAAATATTCCCCGACATACTGGTCTCACTCAACAGGAACACCGAGTTTCCTGGCAGAACTTAATGTGAGCCCCTTCTCCCCTCCTGATCTCGACATGAGGGTCGATTCCCCTGTGCCGGGGTCCAGCAGCAGTGGATCCAGGGAAATTCGAAGGAGAGACGGTGTTAGTGATTACACTGGCTTTAATTAAATATTAATTAGAGATATAAAGAGTAATAGAATAAGGATAGCTCAGTAGGAAAATTCAGTGAAGTAAAGAGGCTGAATAACTTGGTTTACATGGAAAGCTAATATAATTCCAAGGCAAGGAATTTACATCACCTCTGTAGGCCGCAGGCGTCCTCCGGTTCTCCTGAAGGGTGGGAGACACTAAGGGCTCCCTGGTCAGATCTTAGAAGCCCAGGCATAATTAGTAGGCTTGACGAGGCTCCACGTTCCAGACGGGGATTCAGCCAGAAGGTGAGAGAAAAAACCACATGGGGAGACCAGTCTTTCGAGGAACTGATTCCATTTTTTATTTTTCCAGGGTCTTTTTTTATACACTGAGATGTTATACAAAAGTCACGCAGGGTCAGCAGTCCTGACTTTTATTAAAATCAGGTGATTCATACAAATGTATACAGAGGTCTTAGGGGTGTTACATCGTCTTCTGGCCAGGGGGCCTGCTAAAAATTTATGACCCTTTCCTTGTGACAGTGGTCAGTCAACCAGAACACTTATTTCTCCAGTGGTGATTATTTTTTAAAACAGACGCCACCTTCCAAAGGTACCAGATAAAGTCACATTCCTATAGGTTTTGGGTAATTCGGGAAAGAATTTGCTTAGCCTAAGGTCTAACGTGATTAATATCAAAGGTTAATACTTATTTCTTCTATATATTCATTAATGTGCATAAGGGCAAGGGATGTGGAAACTTAGCAACAAACATTGGCTCAACAAATGAAAAACCCTTCACCAATACAATTTCTAATCAGCCCACTATACTATACTAATAGTTTTCTAACTTCTCTAAAGAACCTCTTTTTAGAAGGTTTAAAGCATCTTGTGCCTCTCACGGTTGGGAGGCTGTGAACAATCACATGTGGCTGGACAAGCCTGTCAGGCAGGCTAAAGAACCTTCAGAGGAGTTTGTAGATTGAAAAACTTCTGGCACACCCAAGAATTATTATTAACTGGAGCTGTAAGTTAACTCTTTTTCAGAGAGAGGAGGTGGAGGAGAAAGTCAGAGGTGTAGGGGAGAGCACAAAGCAGTAAAGGAGGCAGACTCTGGTTTCGGCGGTAGATGCTCGAGAATTTCCAGGGGGACTCCTAAGGCTCGATTCTGCCTTTACATAGGCCGAGCTTCCTTCCTCATGACTTTTGCCACGGGCCGAGTTCCTCACGCTGGCTCGCGGCACCCCTGTTTTGTCTGGAAAGGGATCCTGACCTTCCCGTCGCACCTCAGAAGGAGGCCAGTCTCACTTTGAAACTCAAGAGGAAGCCTCATGGGTCGTGCCACATTCTGAAAGACACAGATTTCCCCGTCCACTCAAGGTAAGTCCTGATGCCCAGGCTCCTCTTCGAATGTAACCCCAAGGATGAAGTCACAACACAAAGGGGCATTGACACCCTGGTTGCATCCTCTGGAAAAAGTTGAAGGTTCCAAATACTACTTGACAAGTGGCCTGACACCCCATGAACAACTAGAGAGGCAAGTGGAGTTATGTGCCTCAACACAAGATGAGGCCTGACTCCCCTGTTCCAACTCCGCAGAGACCATGTGGTCAATGTCAGAAATGGAGAGGAGCCCTGAGGTTTCTGCCTGAACTCAAGATGAGGCCCTATTCATCCCTGCAGCGATGCAGTGATGCACGAGTAATCCCAAAGTGCCCATTGCAACGCCAAAGGAGATCTGACTTCCCTGAGAAGATGCGAGTGGGTCTCCCAGGTCAAAACGCAACTCGAGAGGAACCCTAAGCTTCCCGCCACAACTCCATGCACACCACGAAATTCTGCCCTGCATGCTTAAGGAGGCCCTTTAATGCTGCAGCATTTCAAAGGAAAGACCACTTTCCCTCTTGGAACTCGAAAGGGTATTTGACACGTTTTAGGAAACTCCAGAAGTTTCCCCAGATACCCATGCCCATTCGAGAGGAACGCTGAGTTTCCCACCACAAGTCTAGAAGAGCCCCGTTTTTCCCGCCTCAAGTCGAGATGAGGGTCGATTGCCCTGCTTTGCGTGGAAAGGAATGCCGACGTCCCCGTCGTACCTCTAGAGTAGGCTGGTATCTACTTGACACTAGTGGGGAACTCGGGGACCTTGTCAAAATTCGAAAGCCACGAGTTTCCCCATCCACTGGAGATCAGGCCTGAGTTCCTTGAACCGATTTGAATGTCAGCCGGGAAGCAACTAACAACATGAAGGGAGTTCTGAGGCCCTGGTTGCTAATCCGAAAAGAGCCCCAGGTCCCAAATTCAACTCGGCTGGAGGCCTGAAAACCATTTGACAACTCAAGAGGAAAGCAGAGTTCCATGCCTCCACACACGTCAAGACCTGACTCCCTGTTTGAAATGGCATACACAGCCCGAGACCCACGTCAGGACAGGAGAGGAAACCTGCGGTTCCTGCCTCAACTGGAGATGAGGCCCTCTACCATTACACCAAACCCAGTGGATTCCCAGAGGCCCCTCCAACACCACAGTATTCCTGACATCCCATAGGCACCCTGAGACGCTCCCTGAGGTCACCGTCACAAGTCGAGAGAACCCAGGGTTTCCTGCCCCAACTTGAGAAAGACCTCAAGATTCCCCCTTCACCATCTTGAGGCCCAATTCCCCTGCCGTGACTCAAGAGCAAAGCCGCACACCCCCTCGCGACTCAAATGGATACTGGACTTCCCTGGGCCACACGAGAGGCTCCGTGAGTTCCCCATCGTAACTCGAGAGAAACCCCACACATCGCGCTGCAGCTCGAAAAAACCCACGAGATTCCCCCGTCATCGCGAGGTGAGGCCCCTCTTTTCGTGCAGAGCCTAGAGAGCAATCCCGTGTCTTCTCTCACAACTTCACAGAAGGCTTGACTTCCTTTGGCCACTCAATGGGTTCCAAGAGATACCCGTTGCAACTTGAGAGGAGAGCGGAGTTCTTTGCTTTCATTCGCTACGAGGCCTGACTCCCCGGGAGAACCTTGAATGCAACCCCGAGATCCCTGTCACCCCTGGAGAGGAACACGGAGTTTCTGGACACAAGTCTACATGAGGTCTATTTGCCCTGCAGTGACTTGAGAGCAATCCCCAGCTCCGCCTCGCAACACGAATGGAGATTGGACTTCCCTGGGGCAATACGAGAGGCTCCCTGAGTTCCCCGTCGTACCTCGAGAATCCCACCGCAACTCGAGAAAAACCACGAGGTTCCCCCGTCATCGCGAGATGAAGCCCTTTCCCGCTGCAGCATCTCAAGAGAAACCCCACGTTCCCTCTTGAAATTCGAAACGGTACTTGACACCCTTGATGCAACTCAAAAAGTTCACCGACATACCGATCTCACTCAAGAAGAACACCGAGTTTCCCAGCACAACTTAATCTGAGCCCTTCTCCTCTCCTGATCTTGACGTGAGGGTCGATTCCTCTGCCTTGTCTGGAAAGGGATCTCGACCTTCGTCGCACCTCAGGAGTAGGCCAGTCTCACATTGAAACTCGAGAGGAAGCCTCATGGGTCTTGCCACATTCCAAAAGACATCGATTTCCCCGTCTACTCAAGATAAATCCCGATGCCCGGGCACCTCTTCAAATATAACCCTGAAGATGAAATCACAACACCAAGGGGCACTGACAGCCCAGTTGCATGGTCCAGAAAAAGCCGAAGGTTCCAAATACAACTTGACAAATGGCCTGTCAAAACATGAACAACTCGAGAAGCAAACAGAGTTCCATTTCTCAACATAAGACGAGGCCTGACTCTCCTGTTCCAACTATGCAGAGACCCTGCGATCGAAGTCAGAAATGGAGAGGAACCCTGAGGCTTCCACCTCAACTCGAGATGAGGTCCTATTCATCCCTGCAGCGATGTGCGAGAAATCCCAAGTTGCTCCTCACAACACCAAAGGAGATCTGACTTCCCAGAGGAGACATGAGTGGTCCCCCAAGTCGACACACAACTCGAGAGGAACCTTAAGCTTCCCACCACAACTCCATGAAAACTATGAAATTCTCCCATTCACACTTGAGAAGGCCCTTTTACGCTGCAGCATTTCCAAAGAAAGCCCACGTTTCCCTTGGAACACGAAAGGGTCCTTGAAAAGCTTTACGAAACTCCAGAAGTTTCCCAAGACACCCGTCAACACTTGAGAGGAACGCTGAGTTTCCCACCACAAGTCAAGAGGAGCTCCGTTTTCCCTGCCTCAAGTCGAGATGAGGGTCGATTGCCCTGCTTCGCCTGGAAAGGAATGCTGATGTCCCCGTCGCTCTACTTGACACTGGAGGGGAAGCCAGGGGCCTTGTCACAATTCGATAGCCATGTATTTCCCCATCCACTCGAGATCAAGCCTGATTACTTTGCACCGATTCTAATGTCAGCCGAGAAGCAACTCACAAAACGAAGGGAGTTCTGATGCCCCAGTTGCTCTTCCAAAAAGAGACCCAGGTCCCTACTTTAACTTTCCTGGAGGCCTGAAACCCCTTTGACAATTCGAGTGGAAAGCAGAGTTTCATGCCTCCACACACGTCGAGACCTGACTCCCTTTTGAAACGACATACACAGCCCAAGACCCACGTCAGAACAGGAGAGGAACCTTGAGGTTACTGCCTCAACTCGAGATGAGGCCCTCTTCCATTGCACCAAACCCAGTGGAGTCCCGAGAGGCCCCTCCCAACATCACAGTATTTCTGACTTCCCATAGGCACCCTGAGAAGCTCCCTGAGGTCACTATCACAAGTCGAGGGAACCCAGGGTTTCCTGCTGCAACTCGAGAAAGACCTCGAGATTTCCTGTTCAACGCATCTTAAGGCCTGATTCCCCTGCCGTGATTCAAGAGCAATGCCATGCTCCCCCTCGCAAATCGAATGGAGCCCTGGGGCCACACGAGAGCTCCCTGAGTTCCCCATCGTAACTCGAGAGAAACCCCACACATTGTGCCACAGCTCGGAAAAAAACCACAAGATTTGCCCATTATCTCGAGATGAGGCCTTTCTTTTCCTGCAGAGCCTGGAGAGCAATCCCGAGTCCTCTCTCAAAGCTCCACAGGACGCTTGACTCCCTTTAGGCCACTCAAAGGGCTCCAAGAGACACCCATCGCAACTTGAGAAGAGAGTGGATTTCATGGCTTCCACTCGAGACGAGGCCTGACTCCCCAGGTGAACCTTGAATGCAACCCCGAGATCCCTGTCGCCACTGGAGAGGCACACGGAGTTTCTGGACACAAGCCTACATGAGGTCTATTTTGCTCTGCAGTGACTCAATAGCAATCCCCAGCTTCCCCTCGCAACTTGAATGGAGATTGCACTTCCCTGGCACAACACTAGAGGCTCCTTGAGTTCCCCGTCGTAACTCGAGAATCCCGCCGCAACTCGAGAAAAACCATGAGGTTTCCCCGTCATCGCGAGATGAGGCCCTTTCCCACTCCAGCGTCTCAAGAGAAATCCCACGATCCCTCTTGAAATTCGAAATGGTACTTGACACCTTTGATGCAACTGAAAACGTCCCTGACATACCAGTCTCACTCGAAAGGAAAACCAAGTTTCCTGGCACAACTTAATCTGAGCCCCTTCTCCCCTCCTGATTTCGACATGAGGGTTGATTCCCCTGCTTTGTCTGGAAAGGAATCCTGACCTTTCCGTCACACCTCCAGAGGAGTCTGGTCTTACATTGAAACTCCAGAGGAAGCCTCGTGGGTCGTGCCACATTCTGAAAGACACCGATTTCCCCATCCACTCAAGATAAGTCCCCATTCCCGGGCAGCTCTTCGAATGTAACCCTGAGGATGAAGTCACAACATTAAGGGGCACTGACACCTCATTTGCATCATCCTGAAAAAGCCCCAGGTTCCAAATACAACTCGACAAGTGGCCTGTCACCTTGTGAACATCTCGAGAGGCAAGTGGAGTTCCATTCCTCAACACAAGACGAGGCCTGACTCTCCTGTTCCAACTCTGCAGAGACCCTGCTATCAAAGTCAGAAATTTCTGGGGTCCAGCCCCAGTGGATCCAGGGTATTCTAAGCGGGGATGGCGTTGGCGAGGATCAGGAACCAATTGCTTGATTAAATCTTAATTAGTGATATAAAGAGTAATAGAATAAGGATAGCTCAGTGAGGAAATTCAGTGGAGAAAAGAGGCTGAAATAAGGATAGCTCAGTGAGGAAATTCAGTGTAAAAAAGAGGCTGAAATAAGGATAGCTCAGTGAGGAAATTCAGTGGAGAAAAGAGGCTGAATAATTCTGACAGAAGGTGAGAGAAAGAACAACATGGGGAGACCAAGTTTCAGTTAACAAGGCCTGCATTTTATTTTCCAATGTAGTTTTTATACCTTAAGTTATGCATAGAGGATAATGGGGGAAGGGGTAGAGTCATACAGTAAGCCAGGCTTTCTTCCTGCAAACTTATCATATGCAAACGTTTAGGTGATTTGCATCATCTTCTGCCCCGGAGGCCTGTTAACATTTTAAGACCCTTTCTTCAGAAAACTTATTTTTCTCTAAAGGTGATTAGTCAGGCGCCACCCTCCAAAAGCATTAGATAAAGTTGCATTCCTACAGGGCAAAGGTGTGATGGGCTATAAAAAGAAAAAATAATTAACTCAAGGGTCCCAGGTTACAAACATTAAAGCTACTACTTACACCAATTATATTAATAAATACATTGCCAGGGACACAGTAGGTAAGGGATATGGAGACTTAGCAGCAAACATTGGCCCAACAAGTGAAAAACCCTTCATCAATACTGTTTCTAATCAATCTTTTAATGGCTCAAAGGAATCTGTATTTAGACAGTTTAGAACAACTCCTGCCTCTCACAGTTGGGAGGCTCTGAGCAATCATATGTGGCCGGATAACTATTCAGCCAGGCTAGCGGACATCCAAAGGAGTTTGTAGTATGAAGCACTATCAAACCCAGGGACTTTATTAACTGGAGCTGCAAGTTAACTCTATTTTTCAGAGAGAGGGAGTGGGGGAGAGCCCCACATAAAGTCAGAGGTGTAGGTGAGAACACAAAGCAGAAAGTAGGCAGACTCTGGTTTTGGGGGTAGATGCTCGAGAATTTCCAGGGGGACTCCTGAGGCTCGATCCCACCTTTGTGTATGCCGAGTCTCCTTCCTCATGACCTTTGCCACGGATGGAGCTCCTCACGCTGGCTTCCAAAAAGAAATGGAATGGAACACTGAGGTCCCTGCATCAACTCGAGATGAAGCCCTATTCATCCCAGAGCGATGCGCGAGGAATCCTGAGGTGCCCCTCACAACGCCAAAGGAGATCTGACTTCCCTGAGGAGACATGAGCAGTTCCCCAGGTTGACACGCAACTCGAGAGGAACCCTAAGCTTTCCGCCACAACTCCACACAAACTACAAAATTCTCCCCTGCACGCCTGAGGAGGTCCTTTTATGCTGCAGCGTTCCCAAAGAAAGCCCTCGTTTCCCTTGGAACTTGAAAGGGTCCTTGATATGCTTTAAGAAACTCCAAAAATTTGCCAGGATACCCGTCCCCACTCGAGAGGAACCCATAGTTTCCCGCCACAAGTCAAGAAGAGACCCGTTTTCCATGCCTCAAGTCGAGATGAGGGTCGAATGCCCTGTTTCACCTGGAAAGGAAATCAGATGACCCCGTCGCACCTGGAGAGGAGGCTGGTATCTACTTGACACTGAAGGGGAACCCAGGGGCCTTTTCATAATTCGAAAGCCACATATTTCCAAATCCACTCGAGATCAGGCCTGATTTCCTTGCACTTATTCGAATGTCAGCTGAGAATCATCTCACAACTCAAAGGGAGTTCTGATGCCCTGGTTGCTAAGCCAAAAAGAGCCCAATGTCCCAAATTCAACTCGGCCGGAGGCCTGAAACCCCTTTGACAACTCGAGAGGAAAGCAGAATTTAATGCCTCCACACACGTCGAGACCTGACTCCCTGTATTAAACAGCATACACAGCCCGAGACCCACGTCAGAACAGGAGAGGAACCCTGAGGTTCCTGCCTCAACTCTAGATAAGGCCCTCTTCCACTGCACCAAGCCCAGTGGAGTCCCGAGAGGCCCCTCCCAACTCCACAGTACTCCTGACTTCCCATAGGCATCCTGAGATGCTCCCTGAGGTCACCGTCACAAGTAGAGGGAACCCAGGGTTTCCTGCCACAACTCGAGAAAGTTCTCAAGATTCACCCTTCAATGTGTCTTGAGGCCCGATTCCCCTGCCGTGACTCGAGAGCAATGCCGCGCTTCCCGTCACAACTCGAATGGAGACTGGACTTCCCTGGGGCCACACGAGAGGCTCCCTGAGTTCCCCATCGTAAATCGAGAGAAACCCCACACGTCGCTCCGCAGCTCCAAAAAAACCAAGAGATTCCCCCGTCATCACGAGATGAGGCCCTTCTTTTCCTGCAGGGCCTAGAGAGCAATCCTGAGTCCTCTCTCAAAACTCCACAGGAGGCTTTAGGCCACTCAGTTGGCTCCAAGAGATACCCGTCGCATCTCGAGAGGAGAGCAGAGTTCTTTGCTTCCATTCGAGACAAGGCCTGACTCCCTGGGTGAAACTTGGCCAGCTCGATATCCCTGTCGCCACTGGAAAGGAACACGGAGTTTCTGGACACAAGCCTAGATGAGGCCTGTTTGCCCTGTAGTGACTCGAGAGCAATCCCCAGCTCCCTCTTGCAACTCGAATGGAGATTGCACTTCCCTGGGGCAAAACGAGAGGCTCCCTGAGTTACCGGTCAAAACTCGAGAATCCCACTGCAACCTGAGAAAAACCACGAGGTTCCCCCGTTATCGCAAGATGAGGCCCTTTCCTGCTGCAGCATCTCAAGAGAAATCCCATGTTCCCTCTTGAAATTCGAAACGGTTCTTGACACCCTTGAAGCAATTCAAAATTTCCCTGACACACCGTTCTCACTCAAGAGGAACACCGAGTTTCCTGGCACAACTTAATCTGAGCTCCTTCTCCCCTCCTGATCTCGACATGAGGGTTGATTCCCCTGCTTTGCCTGGAAAGGGATCCTGAACTTTTCATCGCACCTCAGGAGGCTGGTCTCACATTGAAACTCAAGAGGAAGCCTCGTGGGTCATGCCACATTCTGAAAGACACTGATTTCCCTGTCCACTCAAGATAATTCCCGATGCCCGGGCACCTCCTCGAATGTAACCCTGAGGATGAAGTCATAACACGAAGGGGCACTGACTCCCCATTTACATCATCCGGAAAAAGCTGCAGATTCCAAATACAACTTGACAAGTGGCCTGTCACCCCGTGAACAACTCGAGAGGCAAGCGGAGTTCCATTCCTCAACACAAGACGAGGCCTGACTCTCTTGTTCCAACTGTGCAAAGAACCTGTGATCGAAGTCTGAAATGGAGAGGAACACTGAGATTCCCTCCTCAACTCGATTGAGGCCATATTCATCCCTGCAGCGATGCATGAGGAATCCCGAGGTACCCCTTGCAACGCCAAAGGAGATCTGACTTCCCTGAGGAGACACAAGAGGTCCCCCAGGTCGACACAGAACACGAGAGGAACCCTAAGCTTCCCGCCACAACTCCACGCAAACTACAAAATTCTTCCCCTGCACGCTTGAGTAAGCCCTTTTACGCTGCAGCATTTCCAAAGAAAGCCCACGTTTCCCTTGGAACTTGAAAGGGTCCTCGACACGCTTTATGAAACTCCATAAGTTTCCCGAGATACCCGTCCCCACTCGAGAGGAACGCTGAGTTTCCTGCCACAAGTCAAGAAGAGCCCCGTTTCACCCCTCAAGTCGAGATGAGGGTCGATTGCCCTGCTTCGCCGGGAAAGGAATGCCGAAATTCAGGTCGGAACTCGAGAGGAGGCTGGTATCTACCTGACACTGGAGGGAAACCCGGGGGTCTTGTCACAATTCAAAAGCCACGTATTTCCACATCCACTCCTGATCAGGCCTTATTCCCTTGCACCAATTCGAATGTCAGCCTAGAATCAACTCACAACATGAATGGAGTTCTGGTGCCCTGGTTGCTAATTCGAAAAGATCCCCAGGTCCCAAATTCAACTCAGCTGGAGGCTTGAATCCCCTTTGAAAACTCGAAAGGAAAGCAGAGTTCCATGCCTCCACACACGTTGAGATCTGACTCTCTGTATGAAACAGCATACACACCCCAAACCCACATCAGAAGAGGAGAGGAACACTGAGGTTCCCGACTCAACTTGAGAGGAGGCACTCTTCCACTGCACCAAATGCAGTGGAATTTTGAGAGGCCCCTCCTTTCTCCACAGGGTTCCTGATTACCCATAGGCACCCTGAGAAACTCCCTGAGGTCAACGTCACAAGTCGAAGGAACCCAGGTTTTCCTGCCGCAACTCGAGAAAGACCTCGAGACTCCCCCGTTAACGTGGCTTGAGGCCCGATTCCCCTGCTGTGACTCGAGAGCAATGCTGCGCTCCCCCTCGCAACTTGAATGGAGTCTGGATTCCCTGGAGCCACACAAGAAGCACCCTGAGTTCCCCATTGTAACTCGAGAGAAACTCCACATGTGCGCTGCAGATCGGGATAAACCACGAGATTTCCCCATCATTACGAGATGAGGCCCTTATTTTCCTGCAGATCCAAGAGAGCAATCCCAAGTCCCCTCTCAAAACTCGACAGGAAGCTTGACTCGCTTAAGCCACTCAATGGGCTCCAAGAGATACCCGTCGGCACTCAAGAGGAGAGTGGAGTTTTTTGTTTCCGCTCCAGATGAGGTCTGACTCCCCGGGTGAAGCTTGAATGCAACCCCAAGATCCCTATCGTCACTAGAGAGGAACACGGAATTTCTGGACACAAGACTCGATGAGGTCTATTTGCCCTGCAGTGACTCGAGAGCAATCCTCAGCTCCCCCTCGCATCTCGAATGGAGACTGGACGTCCCGGGGACAACACGAGACGTTCCCTGAGTGACGCGTCGGAAGTCGAGATCCCGCCTCAACTCAAGAAAAACCACTAGGCTCCCCTGTCATCGCAAGATGAGGCCCTTTCCCTCTGCAGCATCTCAAGAGAAATCACATGTTCCCTCTTGAAAGTCAAAACGGTACTTGATACCCTTGATGCAACTCAAAATGTTCCCCAACATACCAGTCTCACTAGAGAGGAACACCGTGTTTCCCAGCACAACTTAATCTGAGCCCCTTCTCCCCTCCTGATCTCGATATGCAGGCAATTCCCCTGCTTTGTCTGGAAAGGGATCCCGACCTTCCCATTGCACCTCAGGAAGAGGCCCGTCTCACCTTGAAACTCGAGAGGAAGCTTCGTGGGTCATGCCACATTCTGAAAGACACTGATTTCCCCGTCCACTCAAGGTAAGTACCGATGCCCAGGCAGCTCTTCAAATGTAAGCCCGAGGATGAAGTCACAACACGATGGGGCACTGACACCCCAGTTGCATCCTAAGGAAAAAGCCGCAGGTTGCAAATACAACTTAACAACTGGCCTGACACCCCATTAACAACTTGAGGGGCAAGCGGAGTTCCATGCCTCAATACGAGACGAGGCCTGACTACCCTGTTCCAACTCTGCAGAGACACTGAGATCAATGTCAGAAATGGAGAGGAATGCTGAGGTTTCCTGCTCAACTCGAGATGAGGCCCTATTCATCCCTGCAGCAATAGGCGAGGAATCCCGAGGTGCCCCTTGCAACACCAAAGGACATCTGACTTCAATGATGAGATGCGAGTGGATCCTATAGGTCAACACCAACTCGAGAGGAACCGGTAGCTTTCAGGCACGACTCCATGCAAACCACGAAATTCTCCCCTGAACGCTTGATCAGGCCCTTTTATGTTGCAGCGTTTCCAAATAAAGCCCACCTTCCCTCTTGTGAATCGAAAGGGTACTTGACACACTTTGTGAAACTCCAGAAATTTCCCCAGATACACGTCCCCACACGAGAGAAATGCTGAGTTTCCCGCCACAAGTCAAGAAGAGCCCCGTTTTCCCCTCCTCAAGTCGAGATGAGAGTCGATTGCCCTGCTTCACCTGGAAAGGAATGCCAACGACCCCATCTCACCTCTAGAGGAAGCTGGTATCTACTTGACACTGGAGGGGAAACTCAGGGTCTTGTCACAATTCAAAAGCCACTTATTTCCCCATCCACTTGAGATCAGGCCTGATTCCTTTGCACCAATTCGTATGTCAGCTGAGAATCAACTCACAACACGAAGAGAGTTCTGATGCCCCAGTTGCTAATCCGAAAAGAGCCCCACGTCCCAAATTCAACTTGGCTGGAGGCCTGAAACCCCTTTGACAACTCGAGGGGAAAGAAAAGTTCCATGCCTCCACACACGTCGAGACCTGACTCCCTGTTTGAAACGGCATACTCAGCCCGAGACCCACGTCAGAATAGGACAGGAACCCTGAGGTTCCCACCTCAACTCGAGATGAGGCCCTCTTCCATTACACCAAAACCACTGGAGTCCCTAGAGGCCCCTCCCAATTCCACAGTATCCCTGACTTCCCATAGGCACCCTGAGACGCTCCCTGAAGTCACTGTCACAAGTTGAGGGAACCCAGGGTTTCCTGCCACAACTTGAGAAAGACCTCGAGATTCCCAATTCAATGCTTCTTGAAGCCCTTTTCTCCTGCCGTGACTTGAAAGAAATGCCATGCTCACGCTCACAACTCGAATGGTAACTGAACTTCCCTGGGGCTGCAAGAGAGGCTCCCTGAGTTCCCCATCGTAACTCGAGAGAAACCCCACACGTCATGCCACAGATCAAGAAAAACCACAAGATTCCCCCATCATCGCGAGATGAGACCCTTCTTTTCCTGCAGGGCATAAAGATGAATCTCGAGTCCCCTCTCTAAACTCCACAGCAGGCTTGAAAACCTTTAGGACACTCAGTGGGCTTCAAGAGATACCCGTCGCAACTTGAGAGGAGAGTGGAGTTCTTTGATTCCACTGGAGATGAGGCCTGACTCCCCGGGTGAATCTTGATTGCAACCCTGAGATCCCTGTTGCCACTGGAGAGGAACACGGAATTTCTGGACACAACCCTAGATGAGGTGTATTTGCCCTGCAGTGACTCGAGAGCAATCACCAGCTCCCCCTCACAACTCAAATGGATATTGGACTTCCCTTGGGCAACATGAGAGGCTCACTGAGTTCCCTGTCGTAACTCAAGAATCCCGCTGCAACTTGAGAAATTCCACAAGGTTCCCCTGTCATCAGGAGATAAGGCCCTTTCCTGCTTATCGTCTCCAGATAAATTATATGTTCCCTCTTGAAATTTGAAATGGCACTTGACACTCTTGATGCAATACAAAAAGTTCCCTGACATAACAGTCTCACTCGAGAGGAACACTGAGGAGTTTCCCAGCACAACTTAATCTGAGCCCCTTCTTCCCTCCTGATCTCGACATGAGGGTAGATTCCCATGCTTTGTCTGGAAAGGGATCCCGACCTTCCCATTGCATCTCAGGAGGAGGCTGGTCTCATATTGAAACTCGAGAGGAAGCCTCGTGAATCGTGCCACATTCCAAAAGACACCAATTACCACGTCCACTCAAGGTAAGTTCTGATGCCCAGGCACCTCTTCGAATGTAACCACTAGGATGAAATCACAACACAAGGGGCAGTGACCTCCTGGTTGCATCCTCCGGAAAAAGCTGCAGGTTCCAAATGCTACTTGGTAAGTGGCCTGACACCCAATGAACAACTTGAGAAGCAAGTGGAATTCCGTGCCTCAACACAAGATGAGGCAGAGACCCCCAAGATCAATGTCAAAAATGGAGAGGAATCCTGAGGTTTCCACCTCAGCTCCAGATGAGGCCCTATTCACCCCTGTAGTGATGTGCATGAAATCCCAAGGTGCCCCTCGCAATGCCACAGGAGATCTGAATTCTCTTAGGTGATATGAGCAGTTCCCCCATGTCTACAAGCAACTCAAGAGGAACCCTAAGCCTCCCGCCACAACCCCACGCAAACCAATAAATTCACCCCTGCAAGCTTGAGGGGGCCCTTTTACCCTGCAGCATTTCCAAGAATGCCCACGTTCCCTCTTGGAAATGGAAAGGGTACTTGACACGCTTTATGAAACTCAAGTAGTTTCCTGAGATACCCATCCCCACTCGAGAGGAACACTGAGATTTCCGCCACAAGTCAAGAAGAGCCCAATTTTCCCCTCCTCACATTGAGATTAGGGTCGATTGACCTTCTTCGTCTAGAAAGGAATACAGACATCCCCATTGCACCTTGAGATGAGGCTGGTTGCTACCTGACACTGGAAGAGAACTCGGGGGTCTTGTCACAATTTGAAAGCCATGTATTTCCCCATCCACTCGAGATCAAGCCTGATTTCCTTGCACCAATTCGAATGTCAGCCGAGAATCAACTGACAACATGAAGGGAGTTCTGATACCCCGGTTGATAATTCGAAAAGAGCACCAGGTCTCAAATTCAACTCGGCTGGAGGCCTGAAACCCCTTTGACATCTCGAGAGGAAAGCAGAGTTCCATGCCTACACACTAGTCAAGACTTGACTCCTGCCGTACCTCGAGAGCAATGCCACTCTCCCCCTCGCAACTCGAATGGAGACTGGACTTCCCTGGGGCCACAAGAGAGGCTCCCTGAGTTCCCCATCGTAACTCGAGAGATACCCCACACGTTGTGCCACAGCTTGAGAAAATCCACGAGATTCCCCCGTCATTGCAAGATGAGGCCCTTCTTCTCCTGCAGGGCCTAGAGACCAATCCCGAGTCCCCTTTCAAAAATCCACAGGAGGCTTGACTCCCTTTAGGCCACTCAATGGGCTCCAAGAGGTACCCGTCACAACTCAAGAGGAGAGTGGAGTTCTTTGCTTCAACTCGAGATGAGGCCTGACTCCCCGGGTGAAACTTGAATGCAATCCCGAGATCCCAGTCACCACTGGAGAGGAACACGGAGTTTTTGGACACAAACCTACATGAGGTCTATTTGTCCTGCAGTGACTCGAGAGCAATCCCCAGCTCCCCCTCGCAACTCGAATGGAGATTGGACTTCCCTGGGGCACCATGCGAGAGTCACTGAGTTCCATATCATAACTCAAATTCCCCGCCGCAACTCGAGAAAAACCACGAGGTTCCGCCGTCATCACGAGATGATGCCCTTTCCCACGGCAATGTCTCGAGAGATATCCCATGTTCCCTCTTGAAATTGGAAATGGTACTTGACACCCTTGATGCAACTCAAAAAGTTCACTGACATACCAGTTTCACTCCAGAAGAACACCGAGTTTCCCAGCACAACTTAATCTGAGCCCTTTCTCCCCTCCTGATCTTGACATGAGGGTAGATTCTCCTGCTTTGTCTAGAAAGAGATCCCGACCTTCCTGTTACACCTCAGGAGGAGGCCGGTTTCAAATTGAAACTCGAGAGGAAGCCTCGTGGGTCATGCCACATTCCGAAAGACACCGATTTCCCTGTCCACTCAAGGTAAGTCCAGATTCCCGGACACATCTTCGAATGTAACATCAAGGATTAAGTCACAACACGAAGGGGCACTGACAGCCTGGTTGTATCCTCCAGAAAAAGCTGCAGGTGCCAAATCCAACTCGACAAGTGGCCTGACACCCCATGAACAACGAGAGAGGCAAGCAGAGTTCCGTGCCTCAACACAAGACGAGGCCTGACTCCCCTGTTCCAACAATGCAGAGACCCCGAGATCGATGACAGAAATCTAGTTGAACCCTGAGGTTTCCGCCTCAACTCAAGATCAGACCCTATTCATCCCTTCAGTGATCCACGAGGAATCCAGAGGTGCCACTCGTAATGCCAAAGGAGATCTAACTTTCCTGAGGAGACACGAGCAGTCCCCCAGGTCGACACGTAACTCGAGAGGAACCCTAAGCTTCCCACCACAACTCCACGCAACCCACGAAATTCTTCCCTGCATGCTTGAGGAGGCCTTTTACCCTGAAGCGATTCCAAAGAAAGCCCACGTTCCGTCTTGTAACTCAAAAGGGTACTTGAAACGCTTCATGAAACTCCAGAATTTTCCCCAGATACCCATCCCCACTCGAGAGGAATGCTGAGTTTACCACCACAAGTCCAGAGGAGCCCCGTTTTCCCCTTCTCACGTCGAGATGAGGGTCGATTGCCCTGCTTGACCTGGAAAGGAATGCCGACATCCCCATCGCACCTCGAGAGCATTCTGGAATCTACTTGACACTGGAGGGGAACCAGGGGGCCTTGTCACAATTCGAAAGCCACGTATTTCCCCATCCACTCGAGAGCAGGCCTGATTTCCTTGCATCGATTCGAATGTCAACTGACAATCAACTCACAACACGAAGGGATTTCTAACTGCCCAGTTGGTAATTCTCAAAGAGCCCCAGTTCCCAAATTCAACTCCCCTGGAGGCCTGAAGCCCCTTTGACAACTCGAAAGGAAAGCAGAGTTCCATGCCTCCACACATGTTGAGACCTGACTCCCTGTTTGAAACGGCATGCACACCCTGAGACCCACGTCAGAACAGGAGAAGAACCCTGAGGTTCCCACCTCAACTCGAGATGAAACCCTCTGCCATTGCACCGAACTCAGTGGAGTCCCAAGAGGTCCCTCCCAACTCCACAGTATTCCTGATTTCCCATAGGCACCATGAGAACCTCCCTGAGGTCACTGTCTCAAGTCGATGGAATCCACGGTTTCCTGCCATAACCTGAGAAAGAACTCGAGATTCCCCCTTCAACGCGTCTTGACACCAATTCCTCTGCCTTGATTTCAGAGCAATGCTGGGCTACCCCTCACAACTCAAATGGACACTATACTTCCCTGGGGCCACGTGAAAGGCTCCCTGAGTTCCCCATCATAACTCAAAGGATATCCCACATGTTGTGCCACAGCTCGAGAAAAACCACGAGATTCCCCCTTCATCGCGAGATGCAGCCCTTCTTTTCCTGCAGGGCCTAGAGAGCAATCCCGAGTCCCACTCAAAACTCCACAGGAGGCTTGACTCCCTTTATGCCACTCAATACGCTCCAAGAGATACCCGTCGCAACTTGAGAGGAGAGCAGAGTTCTTTGCTTCCACTCGAGAGGAGGCCTGACTCCCCGGGTGAACCTTGAATGCAACCCCTAGATCCCTGTCACCACTGGAGAAGAACACGGAGTTTCTAGACACAAGCCTACATGAGGTCTATTTGCCCTGCAGTGACTCAAGAGCTATCTCCAGCTCCACCTTGCAACTCAAATGGAGATTGGACTTCCCTGGGGCCACAAGAGAGGGTCCCTGTGTTCAATATCATAACTCGAGAATCCTTCTGCCACTCAAGTAATATGACCAGGTTCCCCCGTCATCGCCAGGTGATTCCCTTTCCCAGTGCAGCGTCTTGAGAGAAATCCCACGTTCCATCTTGAAATTTTAAATGATACTTTACATCCTTGATGAACCTCAAAAAGTTCCCCTACATATCAGTCTCACTTGAGAAGAACACCGAGTTTCCTTGCACAACTTAATCTCAGCCCCTTCTTCCCTTCTTATCTGGAAATGAGGGTCTATTCCCCTGCTTTGTCTGGAAAGGGATACCGAACTTCCCATTGCAACTCAGGAGGAGGCCCATCTCACATTGAAACTCGAGAGGAAGCCTCGTGGGTCATGCCACATTCCAAAAGACACCAATTTCCCCATCCACACAAGATAAGTCCCGATGTCCGGGCACCTCTTAAAATGTAACCCTGAGGATGAAGTCACAACACAAAGGGGAACTGACACCCCAGTTGCATCCTCCTGAAAAAGCCGCAGATGCCAAATCCAACTCGACCAGGAGCCTGACACCTCACGAACAACTGGAGAGGTAAGGGGAGTTCTGTGCCTCATCACAAGATGAGGCCTGACTCACCTGTTCCAATTCCGCAGAGATCCTGAAATCGACATCAGAAATAGAGAGGAACCCTGTGTTTCCCAACTCAACTCGAAATGAGCCCTTATTCATCCCTGAAGAAATGCACGAGGAATCCCAAGGTGCCCCTTGCAAACACAAAGGAGATCTGACTTCCCAGATGGACATGAGCGACTCCCCCACGTAGACAAGCAACTCAAGAGGAACCCTAAGAATCCCGCCACAGCTCTACGCAAACCTAGAAATTCTAGCCTGCATGCTTGAGGAGGCCCTTTTATGCTGCAGCGTTTCCAAAAAATGCCCACGTTCCCTCTTGGAAATTGAAAGGGTACTTGAAACGCTTTATGAAAATACAGTAGTTTCCCGAGATATCCATCCCCACCGAGAGGAACGCTGAGATTCCTGCCACAAGTCAAGAACAGCCCAGTTTTCAGTTCCTCACATTGAGATTAGGGTACATTGCCTTTATTCGCCTGGAAAGGAATTCCAATGTCCCCGTGGCACCTCAAGAGGAGGCTGGTATCTACTTGACTGGAGGGCAACCCGGGAGTCTTGTCAAAATTCAAAAGCCACGTATTTCCCCATCCTCTCGAGATCAGGCCTGATTCCCTTGCACCGATTCAAATGTCAGCCAAGAATCAACTTACAACAAGAAGAGAGTTCTGATGCCCCAGTTGCTAATCTGAAAAGAGCCCCAGGTCCAAAATTCAACTTGGCTGGTGGCCTGTAACCCCTCTGACAACTCTAGACGAAAGCAGAGTTCCATGCGCCCACACACATCGATACCTGATTCCCTGTTTGAAATGGCATACCTGGCCTGAGACCCACGTCAGAATAGGGGACGAACCCTGAGGTTCCCGCTTAAACAAAAAATGAGGCCCTCTTCCATTGCACCAAACCCAGTGGAGTCCAGAGAGACCCCTCCGAACTGCACAGTATTCCTGACTTCCCATTGTCACCCTCAGAAGCTCCCTGAGGGCACAGTCACAAGTTGAGGGAACCCAGGGTCCTGCCGCAACTCGAGAAAGACCTCGAGATTCCCCCTTGAACGTGTCTTGAGGCCCAATTCCCCTACTGTGACTCGAGAGCAATGCTGCATTCGCCCCTGCAAATCGAATGAAGACTGCAATTCCCTGGCGCCACATGAGAGGCTTCCTGAGTTCCCCGTCATAACACGAGAGAAACCCCAAATGACACGCCGCAGCTAAAAAAAAAAAAAAAAAAAAAAAAAAACGGAGATTACCCTGTCATCGCAAGATGAGGCCCTTTTTTTCCTGCAAGGCCTAGAAGGCAATCCCGAGTCCTCTCTCAAAACTCCACAGTAGGCTTGACTCCATTTAGGCCACTCAATGGGCTCCAAGAGATACCTGTCGTGATTTGAGAGGAGAGCAGAATTCTTTGCTTCCACTCGAGAGGAGGCCTGACTCCCAGGGAGAATCCTGAATGCAACCCCGAGAACTCTGTCACCACTGGAGAGGATCACGGAGTTTCTGGACACAACCCTAGACAAGGTGTATTTGCCCTGCAGTGACTCGAGAGCAATCTCCAGCTCCCCCTCGCAACTCGAATGGAGATTGGACTTCGCTGCAGCAACACGAGAGGCTCCCTGAGTTCCCCGTCAACACTTGAGAATCCCGCTGCAACTCGAGAAAAACCATGAGGTTCCCCGGTCAACGCGAGATGAGGCCCTTTCCTGCTGCAGCATCTCAAGAAAAATCCCACGTTCCCTCTGGAAATTCAATAAGGTACTTGATGCCCTTGATGCAACTCAAAAAGTTCCCCGACATACAAGTCTCGCTCGAGAGGAACACCGAGTTTCCTGGCACAACTTAATCTGAGGCCCTTCTCCCCTCCAGATCTCGACATGAGGGTCGATTCCCCTGCTTTGTCTGGAAAGGGATCCCAACCTTCCGGTCACACCTCACAAGGAGGCCGGTCTCACATTAAAACTTGAGAGCAAGCGTCGAGGTTTGTGCCACATTCTGAAAGACACCGATTTCCCCGTCCACTCAAGATAAATCCTGATGCCCGGGTACCTCTTCGAATGTAACCCTGAGGATGAAGTCACAACACGAAGGGGTTCTGACTACTCAGTTGCATCATCCGGAAAAAGCCGCAGGTTCCAAATACAACTCAACAAGTGGCCTGTCACCCCATGAACAACTCGAGAGGCAAGCGGAGTTCCATTCCTCAACACAAGACGAGGCCTGACTCTCCTGTTCCAACTCTGCAGAGACCCTGAGATCGAAGTCAGAAATAAAGAGGAACCCTGAGGTTCCTGCCTCAACTGGAGATGAGGCCCTATTCACCCCTGCAGTGATGCCCAAGGAATCCCGAGGTGCACCTCGCAACTTCAAAGGACATCTGACTTCCCTGAGGAGACACTAGCGGTCCCCCAGGTCGACACACAACTCGAGAGAACCCTCAGCTGCCTGCCAAAACTCCACGCAAACTACGAATTTCTTCCCTGTGTGCTTGAGGAGGCCCTTTTATGCCATAGCGTTTCCAAAGAAAGCCTACGTTTCCCTTGGAACTCAAAAGGGTCCTCGACACGCTTTGCGAAACTCCATAAGTTTCCCGAGATATCCGTCCCCACTTGAGAGTAATGCTGAGTTTTCTGCCATAAGTTAAGAAGAGCCCCGTTTTCCCCGCCTCAAGTCGAGATGAATGTCGATTGCCCTGATTCGTTTGGAAAGGAATGCCAAAGTCCGCGTCTTACCTCGAGAGGAGGCTGGTATCTACTTGACATTGGAGGGGAACCCGGGGGCCTTGTCACAATTCGAAAGCAATGTATTTCCCCATCCACTCGAGATCAGGCCTGATTTCCTTGCACCAATTCGAATATCAGCTGAGAATCAACTAACAACATGAAGGTAGTTCTGATGCCCCGATTGCTAATCTGAAAAGAGCCCCACGTCCCAAATTAAACTCGCCTGGTAGCCTGAAATCCCTTTGACAACTCGAGAGGGAAGCAGAGTCCCATGCCTCCACACATGTCGAGACCTGACTCTCTCTTTGAAACGGCATACACAACCTGAGATCCACATCAGAACAGGAGAGGAACCCTGAGGTTCCCGCCTCAACTAGAGATGAGGCCCTCTACCATTGCACCGAACCCAGTGGAGTTCCGAGAGTCCCCCCCCTCCCCAACTCCACAGTCCTCCTGACTTCCCATAGGCACCCTGAGATGCTCCCTGAGGTCACCGTCACAAGTTGAGGGAACCCAGGGTTTCCTGCCACAACTCGAGAAAGACTTTGCGATTCCCCTTTCAACACATCTTGAGGCCCGGTTCCCCTACCGTGACTTGAGTGCTGTGACTCAATGCCGTGCTCCCCCTCGCCACTCAAATGGAGACTGGACTTCCATGGGGCCACACGAGAGGCTCCCTGAATTCCCTGTCGTAACGTGAGAGAAACCCCACACGTGGCTCCGCAGCTCGAGGAAAACCACGAGATTCCCCTGTCATCGCGAGATGAGGCACTTCATCTCCTGCAAGGCCTAGAGAGCAATCCTGAATCCCCTTTCAAAACTGAACAGGAGGCTTGATTCCCTTTAGGCCACTCAGTGGCCTCCAAGAGATACCCGTCGCGACTCGAGAGGAGAGCGGAGTTCTTTGCTTCCACTCGAGATGAGGCCTGACTCCCCGGGTGAGTCTGGAATGCAATCCCGAGACCCCTGTCGCCCCTGGAGAGGAACATTAGCTTCTTGACACAAGCCTAGATGAGGTCTATTTGCCCTGAAGTGACTCGAGAGCAATCCCCAGCTCCCCCTCACAACTCGAATGAAGATTGGACTTCCCCGGGGCAACACGAGAGGCTCCCTGAGTTCCCCGTCATAACTCGAGAATCCCAGTGCAACTTGAGAAAACCCAGAGGTTCCCCCGTCATCGTGAGATGGGGCCCTTTCCCGCTCCAGCGTCTCAAGAGAAATCCCACGTTCCCTCTTGAAATTCGAAACGGTACTTGAAAACTGTTGATGCAACTGACAAAGTTCCCTGACATACCATTCTCACTTGAGAGGAATACCGAGTTTCCTGGCACAACTTAATCTGAGCCCCTTCTCCCCTCCTGATCTCGACATGAGGCTCGATTCCTCTGCCTGTCTGGAGAGGGATCCCAACCTTCCCGTCACACTTTAGGAGGAGGCCGGTCTCAAATTGAAACTTGAGAGGAAGCCTCATGGTTCATGCTACATTCCAAAAGACACCGATTTCCCTGTCAACTCAAGGTAAGTCCCGATTCCTGGACACGTCTTTGAATGTAACATCAAGGATGAAGTCACAACACGAAGGGGCACTGACACCCCGGTTGCATCTTCTGGAAAAAGCCTCAGGTTCCAAATACAACTCGACAAGTGGCCTGTCACCCCATGAACAACTCGAGAGGCAAGTGGAGTTACATTTCTCAACACAAAAAGAGGCCTGACTCTCCTGTTCCAACTCTGCAGAGACCCTGCGATCGAAGTCGGAAATGGAGAGGAACCCTGAGGTTTCCGCCTTAACTCGAGATGAGGCCCTATTCATTACTGCAGGGATGTGCGAGCCACCCCGAGGTGCACCTCACAATGCCAAAGGAGATCTGAATTCCATGAGGAGACACGAGCAGGCCCCCGGGTCAACACGCAACTCGAGAGGAACCCTCAGCTTCCCGCCACAACTCCACGCAAACTACGAAATTCTCCCCTGCAAGATTGAGGAGGCCCTTTTACACTGCAGCTTTCCCAAAGAAAGCCCACGTTTCCCTTAGAACTCGAAAGGGTCCTTGACACGCATTATGAAACTCCATAAGTTTCCCGAGATACCTGTCTCCACTCGAGAGGAATGCTATGTTTCCCGCCACAAGTCAAGAAGAGCCCTCTTTTCCCCACCTCAAGTCAAGATAAGGGTCGATTGCCCTGCTTCACCTGGAAAGGAATGCCGAACTCCAGGTCGGAACTCGAGAGGAGGCTGGTATCTACATGACACTGGAGGGGAACCCGGGGGTCTTGTCACAATTCGAAAGCCACGTATTTCTACATCCACTCCAGATCAGGCCTGATTCCCTTGCACCGATTAGAATATCAGCCTAGAATCAACTCACAACACGAAGGGAGTTCTGGTGCCCTGGTTGATAATTCAAAAAGAGCCCCAGGTCCCAAATTCAACGCAGCAGGAGACCTGATCCCCTTTGACAACTCGAGAGGAAAGCAGAGTTCCATGCCTTCACACAAGTCGAGACCTGATTCTCTGTTTGAAATGCCATACACAGCCTGAGACCCACGTCAGAACAGGAGAGGAACCCTGAGGTTCCCACCTCAACTCGAGATGAGGCCTTATTCACCCGTGCAGCAATGTGCGAGGACTTCTGAAGTGCCCCTCACAACGCAAGAGGAGATCTGACTTCCCTGAGGAGACACAAGTGTGTCCCACAGGTCGACACACAACACGAGAGGAACCTAAGCTTCCCTCAACAACTCCACGCAACCCACGAAATTCTCCCCTGCACACTTGAGGAAGCCTTTTATGCTGCAGCGTTTCCAAAGAAAGCCCACGTTCCCTCTTGGAACTCAAAAGGGTACTTGACACGCATTTGAAACTCCAGAAGTTTCCCCAGATACCCGTCCCTACTGGAGAATTACGCAGAATACCGCAACAAGTCAAGAAGAGCCCTGTTTCCCCTCCTCATGGCGAGAGGAGGGTTCATTGCCCTGGTTAGCCTGGCAAGAAATGCCGACGTCCCCGTCACACCTCGAGAGGAGGCGGGTATCTACCTGACACTGGAGGGGAACCCAGGGGCCCTGTTACAATTCAAAAGCCATGTATTTCCTCATCCACTTGAGATCAGGCCTGATTTCCTTGCACTGATTCGAATGTCAGTGAGAATCAACTCAAAACATGAAGGGAGTTCTGATGCCCCAGTTGCAAACCCGAAAAGAGCCCCAGGTCCCAAATTAAACTCGGTTGGAGGCCTGAAACCCCTTTGACAACTGGAGAGGAAAGCAGATTTCCATGCCTCCACACACGTCGGGACATGACTTACTGTTTGAAACGGCATACACAGCCTGAGACCCACGTCAGAACAGGAGAGGAACGCTGAGGTTCCCACCTCAACTTGAGATGAAGCCCTCTTCCATTGCACCAAACCCAGTAGAGTCCCGAGAGGCCCCTCCCAACTCCACAGTATTCCTGACTTCCCATAGGCACGCTGAGAAGCTCAGTGAGGTCACCATCACAAGTCAAGGCAACCTAGGGTTTCCTGCCGCAACTCTAGAAAGACCTCGAGATTCCCCCTTCAATGCGTCTTGGGGCCCGATTCCCCTGCCGTGACTCGAGAGCAATGCCACAATCCCCCTCGCAACTCGAATGCAGACAGAAAATCACTGGGGCCACACAAAAGGCTCCATGAGTTCTCCATAGTAACTCAAGAAATACTCCACATGTCGCACCACAGCTTGAAAAAAACCACAAGATTCCCTTATCATCGCTAGATGAGTCCCTTCTTTTCCTTCAGGGCCTAGAGAGCAACGCTGAGTCCTCTCTCAAAACTCCACAAGAGGCTTTACTCCCTTTAGGGCATTCAATGGACTCCAAGAGATACCCATTGCAACTCGAGAGGAGAGCGGAGTTCTTTGCTTCCACTTGAGTCGAGGCCTGACTCCCCGGGTGAACCTTGAATGCAACCCCGAGATTCCTGTCGCCACTGGAGAGGAACACGGAATTTCTGGACAGAAGCCTAGATGAGGTCTGTTTGCCCTGATGTGACTTGAGAGCAATCCCCAGCTCCCCGTCACAACTCGAATGGAGTTTGGACTTCCATGGGGCTACACGAGAGGCTCCCTGAATTCCCCATTGTAACACGAGAATCCTGCCACAACTCGAAAAAATCCATGAGGTTCCCCCGTCATCACGAGATTAGGCCCTTCCTGCTGCAGCTTCTCAAGAGAAATCTACCTTCCCTCTTGAAATACGATATGGTTCTTGACACCCTTGAGGCAACTCAAAAAGTTCACTGACATACTGGTCTCACTTCAGAGGAACACCGAGTTTCCCAGCACAAATTAATCTAAGCCCCTTCTCCCCTCCTGATCTCGACATGAGGGTCGATTCCCCTGCTTTGCCTGGAAAAGGATCCTGAACTTTTCGTCGCACCTCAGGAGGAGGCTGGTCTAACACTGAAACTCAAGAGGAAGCCTCGTGGGTCATGCCACATTCTGAAAGACACTGATTTCCCCATCCACTCAAGATAAGTACAGATGCCGGGGCCCCTCTTCGAATGTAACCCTTAGGATGAAGTCACAACATGAAGGGGCACTGACAACCCAGTTGCATCATCCAGAAAAACTGCAGTTCCAAATACAACTCGACAAGTGTCCTCTCCCCCCATGAACAACGAGAGAGGCAAGCGTGCCGGGGTCCAGCCCCGGCTGATCCAGGGTATTCGAAGGGGAGATGGAGTCAGCGAATATTTACATATTTATCAAAGATATAAAGAGTAATAGAATGAGGATAGTTCAGTAGGAAAATTCAGTAGAGAAAAGAGGCTGAGTAGCTTGGTTTACGGGGGAGACCAATAAAACTTCAAGCCAAGAAGTTTGCACCACTTACATAGGCTGCAGGCGCCGTCTCAAATAGCAGAAGGTGCCCCACCCTAGACACCTTCTCGAGTGGGTCTTAGAAGCCCAGGTGTAATTAGTAAGTATGGTGGGTTCCGCACTCCAGGTGGAGACTTCAGCCAGAATTTAAAGGGAAGAATGACATGGGGAGACCAAGAGTTGGTGAGCAAGGCCTGTAGCTTTATTTTTAACAGGGGCTTTTATACCCTAAGTTACACATAGAGGATAATAGGGGATGCAAAGTCAGCAGTTTTTTGATCCTTATCAAAAACCAGGGTTTCTTTCCTGCAAATTTATTGTATACAAATGGTTTAGGTGATTTACATCATCTTCTGGCCAAAAGGCCTATTAACATTTATGACTCTTGACAAGGACTTATCAACAAAGACTTATTTTCTCTAAGAGTAATTATTTTAAAGTTTGGTGCCATCTTCCGAAGATAAAATTGCATTCCTATAGGGCGGATGTGTAATGGGTTTACAACAAAGGAAAGAATTTATTACCTTAAGGGTCTAAAGTTACTAACACCAAGGCCACTACTTATTTTTTCTACATACCAACTATATTAGTTAATACACATTCAAGGATACAATTCAGGGAATGTGAAAACTTGGCAACAAGCAATGGCTCATCAATGAAATCCTTTACTAGTCTTATTCTGACAGTTTCTAACTCTCTGAGAGGCTCTAAGCTATTTGAATATCTTAAGCTTCCCGTGCCTCTCGAGGCTGGGAGACTGTAAACAATTGTATGCATAGCTGTAGGAGTCAGGGTAAACTTGTCAGGCGAGTTAGAGAGCCATCTGAGGGGTTTGGATTTAAACACTTCTAATTGCCCAGGAACTTGTATTAATTGGAGCTGTAAGTTAACTCTTTGTCAGAGAGAGCCAGATGGTGGTAGGGGACAGCCCCCAGTAAAGTCAGAGGTGAGAGCACAAAGCAATAAAGTAGGCAGACCCTGGTTTTTTGGGGGAAGATACTCGAGAATATCCGGGGAGACTCCCGAGGCTCAATCCCGCCTTTGCGTATGCCGAGCCTCCTTCCTCATGACCTTTGTCACGAGTGGAATGTTTCTCGCCGGCTCCCAGCACAAGCGGAGTTCCATTCCTTAACACAAGACGAGGCCTGACTCTCCTGTTGCAACTCTGAAGAGACCCTGTGATCAAAGTCAGAAATGCAGAGGAACCCTGATGTTCCCGCCTCAGCTCTAGATGAGGCCCTATTCACCCCTGTAGTGATGCGCGAGGAATCCCGAGGTGCTCCACGCAACACCAAAGGAGATCTGACTTCCCTGAGGAGACACGAGCGGTCCCCCAAGTCAACACACAACTCGAGAGGAACCTTAAGCTTCCCACCACAACTACACGCAAACTATGAAATTCTCCCGTTCACGCTTGAGGGGGCCCTTTTACACTGCAGCATTTCCAAAGAAAACCCACGTTTCCCTTGGAACAGGAAAGGATCCTTGACACACTTTACGAAACTCCAGAAGTTTCCTGAGATACCCGTCCCCACTCGAGAGGAATGCTGAGTTTCCCGCCACATGTCAAGAAGTGCCCCGTTTTCCCCATCTAAAGTTGAGATAACAGTTGATTGCCCTACTTCGACTGGAAAGCAATGCCGGCATCACCATCGCACCTCGAGAGGAGGCTGGTATCTACTTGACACTGGAGGGGAACCCGGGGGCTTTGTCACAGTTTGAAAGAAAAGCATTTCCCCATCAACTCGAGATCAGGCCTGATTTCCTTGCACCGATTCAATGTCAGCCGAGAATCAACTCACAACACGAAGAGAGTTCTGATGCCCGGGTTGCAAATCCGAAAAGAGCCCCAGGTCCCAAATTCAACTCGTTTGGAGGCCTGAAACTCCTTTGACAACTCGAGAGTAAAGCAGAGTTCCATGACTCCACACACGTTGAGACCTGACTCCCTGTTTGAAACGGCATACACAGCCCGAAACCCACATCAGAACAGGAGAGGAAACCTGAGGTTCCTGCCTCAATTCTAGATGAGGCCCTCTTTCATTGCACCAAACCCAGTAGAGTCCCGAGAGGCCCCTCCCAAATCCACAGTACTCCTGACGTCCCAAAGCCACCCTGAGAAGCTCCCTGAAGTCACTGGCACAAGTCGAGGGAACCCAGGGTTTCCTGCCACAACTCGAGAAAGACCTCGAGTTTCCCCCTTAAAGGCATCTTGAGGCCCGATTCCCCTGCCGTGACTCGAGGCCAATGCCACAACTCCCCCTCGCAACTTGAATGGAGACTGGACTTCCCTGGGGCCACACGTGAGGCTCCCTAAGTTCCCCATCATAACTCCAGAGAAACGCCACATGTCCCGCCGCACCTCGAAAAAAACCATGAGGTTCCCACATCATTGCGAATGAGGCCCTCCTTTTCTGCAGAGTCTAGAAAGCAATCCTGAGTCCTCTCTCAAAACTCCACAGGAGGCTTAAATCCATTTAGGTCACTCAATGTTCTCAAAGAGATACCCGTCGTAACTCAAGAGGAGAGAGGAGTTCTTTGCTTCCACTCGAGACAAGGCCTGACTCCCCGGGTGAACTTGAATGCAACTCCGAGATCCCTGTCGCCACTGGGGAAGAACACGGAGTTCTGGACACAAGCCTAGATGAGGTCTATTTGCCCTGTAGTGACTCAAGAGCAATCCCCAGCTCTCCCTCACAAATCGAATGGAGATTGGAGTTCCCTGGGGCAAGTCGAGAGGCTCCCTGTGTTACTCGTCATAACTCGAGAAATCCGCCGCAACATGAGGAAAACCACTAGGTTCAGCTGTCATCACGAGATGAGGCGCTTGCACACTGCATCGTCTCAAGAGAAATCACATGTTCCCTTTTGAAATTCGAAATGGTACTTGACACCCTTGATGAAATTGAGAATGTTCCCCATCATACCAGTCTCACTCGAGAGGAACACCGAGTTTCCCGGCACAGCATAATCTGAGCCCATACTCCCCTCCTGATCTTGACATGAGGGTCGATTCCCCTGCTTTGTCTGGAAACCGATTCCGACCTTCCCATCGCACCTAAGGAGGAGGTCGGTCTCACATTAACTCGAGAGGAATCCTCATGGGTCGTGCCACATTCCTAAAGACACCGATTTCCCTGTCCACTCAAGTTAAGTCCCGATGCCCGGGCACCTCTTCATATGTAACCATGAGGATGAAGTCACAACACGAAGGGGCACTGACACCCTTGTTTTTCCTCCGGAAAAAGCCGCTGGTTCCCAATACAACTGGACAAGTGGCCTGACTCCCCATGAACAACTCGAGAGGCAAGTGGAATTCCAAGCCTTGACCGAAGATGAGGCCTGACTCCCCTGTGCCAACTCTGCAGTAACCCCAAGATCGATGTCATAGATGGAGAGGAACCTGAGGTTCCCACCTCAACTCGAGATGAAGCCCTATTCATCCCTCCAGCAATGGGCGAGGAATTCCGAGGTGCCCATCACAATGCCAAAGGAGATCTGACTTCCCTGAGGAGACACAAGCTGGTTCCCAAGGTCAACACGCAACTCAAGAGGAACCATAAGCTTCCTGCCACAACTTCACGCAACCCACGAAATTCTCCCCTGAACTCTTGAGGAGGCCCTTTTATGCTGCAGCGCTTCCAAAGAAAGCCCATGTTCTCTCCTGGAATTTGAAAGGGTACTTGACACGCTTTATGAAACTCCAGGAGTTTCACCAGATACCCATCCCAACTCGAGTGGAATGCTGAGTGTCCCAACACAAGTCAAGAAGAGCCCAGTTTTCCCCTCCTGAAGTCGAGATGAGGGTCGATTACCCTGCTTCGCCTGGAAAGAATCCCAACGTCCCCATCACCTCTCGGGAGGAGGCTGGCATCTAATTGACACTGAAACGGAACCTGGGGTCTGGTCACAATTCAAAAGCCACGTATTAGCCCATCACCTTGAGATCAGGCCTGATTCACTTGCACCAATTCGAATGTCAGCCAAGAATCAACTCTGAACATGAAGGGAGTTCTGATGCCCCAGTTGATAATTGGAAAAGAGCCCCAGGTCCAACATTCAACTCCCCTGGAGGCCTGAAAACCCTTTGACAACTCGAGAGGAAAGCAGAGTTCCATGCTTCCACACATGTTGAGACCTGACTCCCTATTTGAAATGGCATACACACCCCGAGACCCACGTCAGTACAAGAGAGGAACCCTAAGGTTACCGCCTCAACCCGAGATGAGACCCTCTTCCATGTCACCGACCCCAGTGGAATCCCAAGAGCCCCCCCTCAACTTCACAGTTTCCTGACTTCCCATAGGCACCCTGAGAAGTTCCCTGAGGTAACCGTCACAAGTCGAGGGAACTCAGGGTTTCCTGCCCCAACTCGAGAAAGACATCGAGATTGCCCCTTCAACGCGTCTTGAGACCAGATTCCCCTGCCATGACTCAAGAGCAATGCTGCGCTCCCCCTGCAATTTGAATGGAGACTAGAGTTCCATGGGGCCACACGAGCGGCTCCCTGAGTTCCCCATCATTACTCGAGAGAAACTGTACAGGTCACGCCCCAGCTTGAAAAAAACCATGAGATTACCCCGTCATGTCAAGATGAGGCCCTTCTTTTCCTGCAGGGCCTAGAGAGCAATCCCGAGTCCTCTCTCAAAACTCCACAGGAGGCTTGAGTCCCTTTAGGCCAGTCAATGGACTCCAACAGATACCCATTGCAACTCCAGAGGAAAGCAGAGTTCTTTGCTTCAATGCAAGATGAGGCCTGACTCCCCTGGTGAACCTTGAATGCACCCCCGAGATCCCTGTCATCTTTGGAGAGGAACACAGAGTTTCTGGACACAAGCCTAGTTGAGGTCTATTTGCCATGCAGTGACTCGAGAGCAATCCCCAGCTCCCCCTCATAACTCGAATGGAGATTAGATTTCCCTGGGGCAACACAAGAGGCTCCCTGAGTTCCTCATCATAACTCGAGAATATCGCCGCAACTCGAGAAAAACCACGAGGGTCCCCAGTCATCGCGAGATGAGGGCCTTTCCACTGCAGCGTCTTGAGAGAAATCCCACGTTTCCTCTTGAAAATCGAAACGGTACTTGACACCCTTGATGCAACTCAAAAAGTTCCCCTACATACCAGTCTCACTCGAGAGGAATATCGAGTTTCCCAGCACAACTTAATCTGAGTCCCTTTTCTCCTCCTTATTTCAACATGAGGGTCGATTCCCCTGCTTTGTCTGGAAATGGATCCCGACTTTACCGTGGCACCTCAGGAGGAGACTGGTCATATTGAAACTCGAGAGAAAGCCTCGTGGGTAGTGCCACATTCCAAAAGACACCAATTTCCCCGTCCACTCAAGGTAAGTCCCGATGCCCAGGCAACTCTTCGAATGTAACCATGAGGATGAAGTCACAAGGCAAATGGGCAATGACACCCCTGTTTCATCCTCCAGGAAAAGTCACAGGTTCCCAATACAACTCGACAAGTGAATAATTCGAGAGGGAAGCGGAATGCCGTGCCTCGACCTAACACGAGGCCTGACTCCCCTGTGCCAACTCCGCAGAGACCCCGTGATTGATGTCATAGATGGAGAGGAACTCTGAGGTTCCCACCTCAACACGAGATGATGCCCAATTCATCCCTACAGCAATGGGAGAGGAATCCTGAGGTGCCCCTCACAACACCAAAGGAGATCTGATTTCCCTGAGGAGACACGAGCATGTGCCCCAGGTCGACATGCAACTCGAGAGGAAAACTAAACTTCCCACCACAGCTCCACGCAACCCACGGAATTCTCTCCTGGACGCTTGAGGAGGCCCTTTTAGGCTGCAGTGTTTCCAAAGAAAGCCCATGTTCCCTCTTGGAACTAGAAAGGGTACTTTACACGCTTTATGAAACTCCAGAAGTTTCCCCAGATACCCGTCCCCACTCGAGAGGAAGGCTAAGTTTCCTGCCACAAGTCAAGTAAAACCCGTTTTCCCCTCCTCAAGTTGAGATGAGGCTCGATTGCCCTGCTTCACCTGAAAAGGAATGCTGACGTCCCTGTCACACCTCGAGAGGAGGCTGGTATCTTCTTGACACTGGAGGGGAACCCGAGGGTCTTGTCACAATTCGGAAGCCACGTATTTCCCCATCCCCTCGAGACAAAACCTGATTCCCCCACCGATTCGAATGTCAGCCGAGAATCAACTCACAACATGAAGGGAGTTCTGATGCTCCAACTGCTAATTGAAAAATAGCCACAGGCCCCACATTCAACTCGCCTAGAAGCCTGAAACCCCTTTGACAACCCGAGAGGAAAGCAGAGTTCCATTCCTCCACATACATGGAGACCTGACTCCCTGTTTGAAATGGCATACACAGCCTGAGACCCACGTCAGAACAGGAGAGGAACCCTGAGGTTTCTGCCTAACTCGAGATGAGGCCCTGTTCCATTTCACCAAACCTAGTGGAGTCCCGAGAGGCCCCTCCCAACACCACAGTATTCCTGACTTCCCATAGGCACCCTGAGAAGCTCCCTGAGGTCACCACCACAAGTTGAGAGAACCCAGGGTTTCCTGCTGAAAACTCAAGAAAGACTTCGAGATTCCCCCTTCAACGCGTCTTGTGCCCGAATCCCCTGCCATGACTTGAGAGCAATGCCGCGCTCACCCTAGAAACTCGAATGGAGACTGGACTTCCCTGGGGTCACAGGAGAGGCTCCCTGAGTTTCCCGTGGTAACTCAAGAGAAAACCCACACGTCGTGCAGCAGCTCGAAAAAAACTAGGAGATTCCCCCGTCATCGCGAGATGAGGCCCCTCTTTTCCTGCAGGGCCTAGAGAGCAATCCCGAGTCCTCTCTCAAAACTCCACAGGAGGTTTGACTCCATGTAGGCCACTCAGTGGGCTCCAAGAGATACGCGTCAAAACTCGAGAGGAGAGCAGAGTTCTTTGCTTCCACTCGAGATGAGGCCTGACTCGCCGGGTGAACCTTGAATGCAACCCCGAGATCCCTTTCGCCACTGGAGAGGAACACAGAGTGTCTGGACAAAGACTAGATGAGATCTATTTGTCCTGCAGTGACTCGAGAGCAATCCCCAGTTCCCCCTCACAACTCAAATGGAGATTGGACTTCCCTGGGGAAACATGAAAGGCTCCCTGAGTTCCCATTCATAACTCGAGAATCCCGCCGCAACTCGAGAAAAACCACGAGTTCCCCCATCATTGAGAGATGAGGCCCTTTCCCACTGCAGTGACTCAAGCGAAATCCCACATTCCCTCTTGAAATACGAAACGGTATTTGAAACACTTGATGCAACTCAAAAGGTTCCCCGATATAACATTATCACACGAGAGGAACACCGAGTTTATGGCACAACATAATATGAGCCCCGACTCCCCTCGTGATCTCCACATGAGGGTCGATTCCCCTGCTTTGTCTGGAAAGGGTTCCCGACCTTCCGGTCGCACCTCAGGAGGAGGCCGGTCTCACACTGAAACTCGAGAGGAAGCCTCGTGGGTCATGCCACATTCTGAAAGACAACGATTTCTGGGTCCATTCAAGGTAAGTCCCAATGCGCGGGCACCTCTTCGAATGTCACCGGAGGAAGAAGTCACAACATGAAGGTGCACTGACACCCCAGTTTCATCTTCTGGAAAAAGCCATAAGTTCCAAATACAACTCAACAAGTGGCCTGACACCCCATGAACAACTTGAAAGGCAATCGGAGTTCTGTGCCTTAACACAAGACGAGGCCTGACTCCCCTGTTCCAAATCCGCATAGACCCGTAGATCGATTTCAGAAATGCAGAGAAACCCTGAGTTTCCCGCCTCAACTTGAGATGAGGCCCTATTCATCCCTACAGCGATGCGCGAGGAATCCCGAGGTGCCCCTCCCAACGCCAAAGATCTGAATTCCCTAAGGAGACATGAGCAGTTCGCACACATCAACATGCAACTCAAGAGGAACCCTAAGCTTCCTGCCACAACTTCATGCAACCCAGGAACTTCTCCCCTGCATGCTTGAGGAGGCCATTTTACGCTGCACCGTTTCCAAAGAAAGCCCACGTTCCCTCTTGGAACTCAAAAGGGTCCTTGACACGCTTTACAAAACTCCAGAAGTTTCCTGAGATACCTGTCCCCACTCGAGAGGAACGCTCAATTTCCCGCCACAAGTCAAGAAGAGACCCGTTTTCCCCGCCTCAAGTCGAGATGACGGTCGATTGCCCTGCTTCGCCTGGAAAGGAATGCCAATGTCCCCATTGCACCTCGAGAGGAGGCTGGTATCTACTTGACAATGGAGGGGAACCCGGGGGCCTTGTCACAATTAGAAAGCCATGTATTTGCAAATCCACTCGAGATCAGGCCTGATTTCCTTGCACTGATTCGAATGTCAGCTGAGAATCATTTCACAGCATGAAGGGAGTTCTGATGCCCTGGTTGCTAATCCAAAAAGAGCCCAATGTTCCAAATTCAACACGCTGGAGGCCTGAAACCCCTTTGACAACTCGAGAGGAAAGCAGAGTTTCATGCCTCCACACACGTGGAGACCTGACTCCCTGTATTAAACAGTATACACAGCCTGAGACCCAGGTCAGAACAGCAGAGGAACCCTGAGGTTCCCGCCCCAACTCTAGATGAGGCCCTCTTCCATTGCAGCAAACCCAGTGGAGTTCCAAGAGTCCCCTTCCAACTCCACAGTACTCCTGACTTCCCATAGGCACCCTGAGAAGCTCCCTGAGGTCACCATCACAAGTTGAGGGAACCCAGATTTTCCTGCCGCAACTCGAGAAAGACCTCGAACTCCCCCCTTCAATTCGTCTGGAGACCCGATTTCCCTGCTGAGACTCGAGAGCAATGCTGAACTCCCTCTCACAACTCAAATGGTGACCGGACTTCCCTGGGGCCACACAAGAGGCTCCCTGAGTTCCCCGTCGTAACTTGAGGAAACCCACATGTCGCGCCGCAGCTTGAAAAAACCACGAGATCCCCCGTCATCGCGAGACAAGACCCATCCTTTCCTGCCGGGCCTAGAGATCAATACCGAATCCTCTCTCAAAACTCCAAAAGAGGCTTGACTCCATTTAGGCCACTCAATGGGCTCAAAGAGATACCCGTCGTAACTCGAGAGGAGATCAGAGTTCTTTGCTTCCACTCGAGACGAGGCCTGACTCCACGGGTGAGCCTTGAATGCAACCCCTAGATCCCTGTTTGCCAGGGTCCAGCCCCAGCTGATCCAGGGTATTCAAAGGAGAGACAGCATAGGCGACCTATTTATTTAAATATTTATCAAAGATATAAAGAGTAATAGAATGAGAATAGCTCAGTGAGGAAATTCAGTGGAGAAAAGCGGCTGAAATAAGGATAGCTCAGTAGGAAAATTCAGTGAAGAAAAGAGGCTGAATAAAATTCCAAACCAGGGAATTTACATCACCTATGAAGGCCACAGGTGTCCTCCCGTTCTCCCGAAGGAGAGGAGACACTAAGGCCTTCCCGGTCAGATCTTAGAAGCCCAGGCAAAATTAGTAGGCTTGACGAGCTTCCCCACCTCAGAGGAAAAATTCAGCCAGAAGGTTAAAGAAAGAACGACATGGGGAGACCAAATTTCGGTGAACAAAAAGGGGGGTACTTTATTTTCCAAAGTAGTTTTATACCTTAAGTTGTGCATAGAGGATAATAGGGGAAGGGGTGGAGTCATGCAAGGACAGCAGTTCCTGGTCCTAATAGAATCCAGGCTTTCAAACTTATCATATGCAAAAGTTCAGGTGATTTACATCATCTTCTGGCCAGGAGGCCTGTTAACATTTTAAGAGACTTATTTTTCTCTAAAGGTGATTATTCTAAAGTCAGGCGCCTGCCTCCAAAAAAGCACTGGACAAAGCTGCATTCCTATAGGGCAAAGGTGAGGTGGGCACAATCAAGAAAAGAATTAACTCAAGGGTCCAAGGTTACAAACATTGAGGCTACTACTTACATTTCTATACACCCATTATATCAATCAATACACTGCCAAGGATACAGTAGATAAGGGGTATGGAGACTCAGCAGCAAACATTGGCCCAACAAGTGAAAAACCCTTCACCAACACAATTTCTAATCAATCTTTTAACTACTCAAAGGAATCTGTGTTTAGACAGTTTAGAACATCTCCTGCCTCTCACAGTTGGGAGGCTCTGAACAATCACATGTTGCCGGGAAAACCTATTCAGGCAGGCTAAAGGATTTCCAAAGGAGTTTGTAGGTTGAAACGCTATCAAACCCAGGAATTATTAACTGGAGCTGTAAGCTAACTCTTTTTTCAGAGAGAAGTAGTGGGGGACAGCCCCCCGTAAAGTCAGAGGTGTAGGTGAAAGCACAAAGCAGAAAGTAGGCAGACTCTGGTTTTGGGGGTAGATGCTCGAGAATTTCCAGGGGGACTCCTGAGGCTTGATCCCACCTTTGCGTATGCCAAGCCTCCTTCCTCATGACCTTTGCCACGGGTGGAGTTCCTCACGCTGGCTCCCGGCAGTGATAGAATTCCAGTTGAGCTATTCCAGATCCTGAAAGATGATGCTGTGGTAAGTGCTGCACTCAAAATACAATATGCACTCAATAAGAAATATGCCGGCTCCCAGCACTTGTTGTCACTGGAGACAAACATGGAGTTTCTGGACACAACTCTCGATGAGGTCTATTTTCCCGGCAGTGACTCGAGAGCAATCCCAAGCTCCCCCCTGCAACTCGAATGGAGATTGGACTTCCCTGGTGCAACACGAGCGGTTCCCTGCATTCCCCGTTTTAACTCAAGAATCCCACCACAACTAGAGAAAAACCTCGAGGTTACCCCATCATGACGAGATGAGGCCCATTCCCGCTACAGCGTCTCGAGGGAAATCCCACGTTCCCTCTTGAAATTCAAAACAGTACTTGACACCCTTGACGCAACTCAAAAAGTTCCCCAACTTAACATTCTCACTCAAGAGGAACACCGAGTTTTTTAGCACAACTTAATCTGAGCCTCTTCTCCCCTCCTGATCTCGACATGAGGGTCGATTCCCCTGCTTTGTCTGGAAACGGATCCCGACCCTCCCATCACCTCAGGAGAAGGCCAGTGTTACATTGAACCTCGAGATGAGGCCTTGTGGGTTGTGCACATTCCGAAAGACATCAATATCCCTGTCCACTCAAGATAAGTCCTGATTCCCGGGCACCTCTTCAAATGTAACCCTGAGGTTGAAGTCACAACACGAAGGGGCACTGACACCCCAGTTGCATCGTCTGGAAAAAGCCTCAGGTTCCAAATACAATTCAACAGGTGGCCTGTCACCCCATGAACAACTCGAGAGGCAAGCAGAGTTCCATTCCTCAACACAAGACGAGGCCTGACTCTCCTGTTCCAACTCTGCAGAGATACTGCGATAGAAGTCAGAAATGGAGAGGAACCCTGAGGTGCCCACCTCAACTCTAGATGAGGACCTATTCATCCCTGCAGTGATGCGTGAGGAATCCTGAGGTGCCCCTCGCAACTCCAAAGGAGATCTGACTTCCCTTAGGGGACACAAGCGGTCCCCCCACTCTACATGCAACTCTAGAAGAACCCTAAGCTTCCCGCCACAACTCCACGCAAACTAGGAAATACTCTCATGCACACTTGAGGAGGCCCTTTATGCTGCAGCGTTTCCAAAGAAAGCCCACGTTTGCCTTCGAAGTAGAAAGGATCCTTGACACGCTTTACAAAACTCCAGAAGTTTCTGGAAATTTCCGTCCCCACTAGAGAGGAAAGCTGAATTTCCCGCCACAAGTCAAGAAGAGCCACTATTTTCTGCCTCAAGTCGAGAATAGGGTCGATTGCCCTGCTTCGCCTGGAAAGGAATGCCGACATCCCCGTCTCACCTCGAGAGGAAGCTGTTATCTACTTGACACTGGAGGGGAACCCAGGGGCCTTGTCACAATTCGATAGCCACCTATTTTCCCATCAACTCAAAATCAGGCCTGATTTCCTTGTCCGATTTGAATGTCAGCCGAGAATCAACTCACAACACGAAGGGAGTTCTGATGCCCTGGTTGCTAAGCCAAAAAGAGCCCCAGGTCCCAAATTCAACTTGGCTGGAGGCCTGAAACCACTTTGAGAACTCGAGAGGAAAGCAGAGTTCCACGCCTCCACACACGTCGAGACCTGACTCCCTGTTTGCAACGGCATACACAGCCCAAGACCCAAGTCAGAACAGGAGAGGAACCCTGTGGTTCTGGCCTCAATGTGAGATGAGGCCCTCTTCCTTCAACCAAACACAGTGGGGTCCTGAGAGGCTCCTCCTAATTCCACAGTATTCCTGACTTCCCTTAGGCACCCTGAGAAGTTCCCTGAGGTCAACGTCACAAGTCGAGGGCGCCCAGGGCTTCCTGTTGCAACTCGAGAAAGCCCTCGAGATTATCCCTTCAACGAGTCTTTAGGCCCAATTCCCCTGCCGTGACTCGAGAGCAATGCCACGCTCCCCATCACAACTTGAATGGAGACTGGACTTCCCTGGGGCCACACAAGAGGTGCCCTGATTCCCAGTCGTATCTCAAGAGCAATGCTGCATGTCGCTGACCATGCACTGTTCACATGGCTATCATTCACTGATCATGTGACTGCGTATGCACTGATCTCCTGGATGATCATACACTGATCACATGACTGACCATGCACTGATCATGTAGCTGATCATGCACAGATAACCTGACTGATCATGCACAGATCACGTGACTGATCATGCACTGATCATGTGGCTATCATGCACTAATCACGTGACTGCGCATGCACTGATCACATGGATGATCATGCACTGATCACATGGATGATCATACACTGATCACGTGACAGATCATGCACTGATCACTTGACTGATTATGCACTGATCAGTTGGCTACCATGCACTGAAGACATGGCTATCATGCACCGATCACGTGGCTATCATGAACTGATCACGTGACTGTGCATGCACTGATCACGTGCATGATCATACACTGATCACGTGACTGATCATGCACTGATCATGTCACTGATCATGCACTGATCATGTGATTGATCATGCATTGATCACATGACTGATCATGTACTGATTATGTGGCTATCATGCACTGATACCGTGGCTATAATGCACTGTTTACTTGGCTAAACATACACTGATTACATGGCTATCATTCACTGATCACTTGACTGTGCATGCACTGATCACGTGGATGATCATACACTGATCACGTGACTTGTCATGCACTGATCATGTGGCTGATCATGCACTGATCATGTGACTGATCACGTGACTGATCATGCACAGATCACGTGGCTATCATGCACTGATCACTTGACTGTGCATGCACTGATCACGTGGCTGATCATAAACTGATCATGTGACTGATCATGCACAGATCACGTGGCTATCATGCCCGGATCACTTGACTGTGCATGCACTAATGACGTGGATGATCATGCACTGATCAAGTGGCTGATCATGCACTAATCACATGGCTGATCATGAACTGATCACGTGACTGAGCATGCAGTGATCCCGTGTCTGAATGTTGCTGATCATTTGACTGATCATGCACTTATCACGTGGCTATCATGCACTGATGATGTGCCTAAGGAGGCAACAATCAAAGAGCTGAGCAGGCATGAATCACACAATCAGCAGGCGATAATCATGGACATCAGCTGTGATGAATCATGCTGCTCAGCTGGCAATAATCAAGCAGATGAGCAGGCAGGATTCACGCAGCTCAGCTGGCAATAATCAATTAGATGAGCAGGCAGGAATCACTCAGCTCAGCTGGAAAATGTCAAGCAGCTGAGCAGACAGGAATCACGCAGCTCCGTAGGCCCTGGTCACGTGACTCAGCACGCACTGTTCACGTGGCTGATCATGCACTGATCACGTGCCTTCGCATGCACTGATCACGTGGATGATCATACACTGATCACCTGACTGATCGTGCACTGATCATGTCACTGATAATGCACTGATCATGCATTGATCACATGACTAATCAGGCACTGATTACGTGGCTGAACATACACTGATTGCATGGCTGTCATTCACTGATCACTTCACTGTGCATGCACTGATCACGTGGATGACCATACACTAATCACATTACTTGTCATGCACTGATCATGTGGCTGATAATGCACCGATCATGTGACTGATCATGCACTGATCACGTGACTGATCATGCACAGACCACGTGGCTATCATGCACTGATCACTTGACTGTGCATGCACTAATCAGGTGGCTGATCATAAACTGATCACGTGACTGATCATGTACAGATCACGTGGCTATCATGCGCTGATCACTTGACTGTGCATGCACTTATCACGTGGATGATCATGCACTGATCAAGTGGTTGATCATGCACTAATCACATGGCTGATCATGAACTGATCACGTGACTGAGCATGCAGTGATCACGTGTCTGAATGTTGCTGATCATGTGAGTGGTCATGCACTTATGACGTGGCTATCATGCACTGATGATATGCCTCAGGAGGCAATAATCAAAGAACTGAGCAGGCATGAATCACGCAATCAACAGGCAATAATCATGGACATAAGCTGTGATGAATCATGCTGCTCAGCTGGCAATAATCAAGCAGCTGAGCAGGCATGAATCACACGGCTCAGCTCGCAATTGTCAAGCAGATGAGCAGGCAGGAATCACGAAGCTCAGCTGGCAATTATCAAGCAGATGAGCAGACAGGTATCATGCAGCTCAGCTAGCAATAATCAAGCAGATGAGCAGCCAGGAATCATGCGGCTCAGGTGGGAATTATCACGCAGATGAGCAGGCAGGAATCACGCAGCTCAACTGGCAATAATCAAGTAGATGAGCAGCCAGGAATCACGCAGCTCAGCTGGCAATTATCAAGCAGATGAGCAGGCAGGAATCACTCAGCTCAGCTGGCAATTGTAAAGCAGCTGAGCAGACAGGAATCACACAGCTCAGTAGGCCCTGGTCACGTGACTCAGCACGCACTCTTCACGTGGCTGATCATACCCTGATCACATGACAGATCATGCACTGATCACATGGCTATCATTCACTGATCACTTGACTGTGTATGCACTGATCACGTGCATGATCATATACTGATCACGTGACTGATCATATAACTGATCATGTGGCTGATCATGCACTGATAAAATGGCTGATAATGCACTGATCACGTGACTGATCATGCACTTATCACGTGGCTATCATGCACTGATCACGTGACTGCGCATGCACTGATCACGTAACTGTATGCACTGATCTCGTAGCTATCATGCACTGACCACGTGGCTGATCATGCACTGATCATATGACTGATCATGCACTGATCACGTAGCTCTCACTCACTGATCACGTGACTGTGCATACACTGATCACGTGTCTGATCATACACTGATCACGTGGCCGATCATGCACTAATCATGCTGCTGATCATGAACTTATCACGTGACTGAGCATGCAGTGTTCACATGTCTGAATGGCGCTGATCATGTCACTGATCATGTGCTGATCACGTGGCTATCATGCACTGACCATGTGCCTCAGGAGGCAATAATCAAAGAGCTGAGCAGGCATGAATCATGCAATCAGCAGGTAATAATCATGGACTTCTGCTGTAATGAATCATGTGTCTGAACTGGCAAAACTCAAGCAGCTGAGAGGGCAGGAATCACACGGCTCAGCTGGCAATTTTCAAGCTGATGAGCAGGCAGGAATCACGCATCCCAGCTGGCAAAAATTAAGCAGATGAGCAGACAGGTATCACACAGCTCAGCTGGCAATTATCAAGCAGATGTGCAGACAGGAATCACGCAGCTTAGCTGGAAATTATCAAGCAGATGAGTAGGCAGGAATCAGGCAGTTCAGTTGGCAGTTAACAAGCAGATGAGCAGGCAGGAGTCACGCAGCTCAGCTGGCAATAATCAAGCAGATTAGCAGGCAGAAATCACGAAGATCATCTGGCAAATATAAAGCAGATGAGCAGCCATGAATCACGCAGCTCACGTGTCAATTATCAAGCAGATGAGCAGGCAGAAATCACACAGCTCAGCTGGCAATTATCAAGCAGATGAGCAGGCAGGAATCATGCAGTTCAGCTGGCAATTGTCAAGCAGCTGAGCAGACAGGAATCACACAGCTCAGCAGGCCCTAATCACGTGACTGAGCACGCACTGTTCATGTGGCTGATCATACACTGATCACGTGACTGATCATGCACTAATCACCTGGCTATCATGAACTGATCACGTAGCTGATCATGCACTAATCACGTCGCTATCATGCACTGAAAAGTGACTGGAAATGCACTGATCACGTGGATGATCATACACTGATCACGTGACAGATCATGCATTGATCACGTGACTGATCAGGCACTGATCAGGTGGCTATCATGCACTGATCACATGGCGGATAGTGCACTGATAATGTGACTGATCATGCAATGATCAAGTAGCTATCATGCACTGATCACGTGACTGAGTATGAACTGATCACGAGACTGATCATACACTGATCACGTGGCTATTATGCACTGATCACGTGGTTGTTCATACACTGATCACGCACTGATCACGTGGCTCTCATGCACTGATCACGTGGCTGATCATGTACTGATCACCTAGCTATAATGCACTGATCACGTGACTGCACATGCACTGATCACGTGGATATCATACACTGATCACGTGACAGATCATGCACTGATCACGTGACTGATCATGCACTGATCAGGTGGCTATCATGCACTGATCACGTGGCTATAATGCACTGATCACGTGCCTGATCATACACTGATCACGGGACTGATCATGCACTGATCAGGTGGCTATCATGCACTGATCACCTGGCTGAACATGGACTGATCACGTGGATGATCATACACTGATCATGTGATAGATCATACACCGATCACTTCACTATCATGCATTGATCACATGACTGCCCATGCACTGATCACGTGGATGATCATACACTGATCATGTGACAGATCATGCACTGATCAGGTGGCTGATCAAACACTGATCATGAAACTGATCGTGCACTGATCATGTGGCTGATCATGCACTCATCACATAGCTCTAATACACTGATCACGTGACTGCACATGCACTTATCACCTGGATTTCATACACTGATCACGTGACAGATCATTCACTGATCACGTGACTGATCATGCAAAAATCAGTTGGCTATCATGCACTGATTACGCGGCTGAACTGGCAATTATCAAGCAGATGAGCAGGCAGGAATCACACAGATCAGCTGGCAATTATCAAGCAGCTGAGAAGGCAGGAATCACATGGCTCAGTTGGAAAATGTCAAGCAGATAAGCAGGCAGGAATCACGAAGCTCAGCTGGCAGTATCAGTCAGATGAGCAGGCATGTATCATGCAGCTCAGCTCACAATTATCAAGCAGATGAGCAGGCAGGAATCACGCAATTCAGCTGGCAATTATCAAGCAAATGAGCAGATAGGAATCACACAGCTCACCTGCCAGTTATCAAACAGATGAGCAGGCAGGAATCACTCAGCTCACCTGGCAATTTTCAAGCAGATGAGCAGGCAGGAATCACTCAGCTCAGATGGCAATTGTCAAGCAGCTGAGCAGACAAAAATCACCCAACTCAGTAGGCCTTGATCACGTGACTGAGCACGCACTGTTCACGTGGCTGACCATACACTCATCACGTGACTGATCATGCACTGATCACTTGACTGATCATGCAATGATCACGTGGCTATCATGCACTGATCACGTGGCTGGTCATACACTGATCACGGGACTGATCATGCACTGATCACATGGCTATCATTCACTGATAACGTGACTGCTCATGCACTAATCCCGTGACTAATCATGCACGGATCAAGTGACTGGGAATGCACAGACAACCTGGATGATCATACACTGAACACGTGACTGATCATGCACTGATCATGTGGCTTATTATGCACTGATCACGTGACTGATCATGCACTTACAACGAGGCTATCATGCACTGATCACGTGACTGTGCATGCACTAATCACGTAACTGTATGCACTGATCACATGGCTATCATGCACTTATCACGTGGCTGATCATGCACTGATCATGTGATTGATCATGCACTGATCACGTAGCTATCATGCACTGATCACGTGGCTGATCCTACACTGATCACGGGACTGGTCATTCACTGATCACGTGGCTACTATTCACTGATCACGTGGCTGTTCGTGGACTGATCACGTGACTGATCATGCAAATATCATGTCGCTATCATGCATTGATCACATGACTGCACATGCACTGATTACGTGGATGATCATACACTGATCACATGACAGATCATGCACTGATCACGTGACTGATCATGAACTAATCAGTTGGCTATCATGCACTGATCACGTGGCTGATCTTGCACTGATCATGTGACTGATCAAGCACTGATCACGTAGCTATCATGCACTGATCACGTGGCTGATCATACACTGATTACAGAACTGATCATGCACTGATCACGTGGCTATCATTCACTGATCATGTGGCTGATCTTGGACTGATCACGTGGCTATCATGCACTGATCACGTGGCTGATCATACACTGATCACGTGACTGATCATGCAATGATCATGTGGCTGATCAGGCACAGATAACGTGGCTGATCGTGCTCGGATCACGTGACTGATCATGCACTGATCACATGGCTATCACGCACTGATCACGTGACTGTGCATTCACTGATCATGTAAATGATCATTAACTTATAACGTGGCTATCATGCTCTGATCACGTGGCTGATCATGCACTGATCACGTGACACATCATGCACTGATCAGTTGGCTATCATGCACTGAGCAGGTGGCTATCATGCACTGATCACGTGTCTGATCATGCATTGATCACGTGACTGCGCATGCACTGATCACGTGGCTGATCATACACTGACCACGTGGCTGATCATGCACTGATCACGTGGCTGATCATAGACTGATCACGTGGCCGATCATGCACTAATCACGTTGCTGATCATGAACTTATCACGTGACTGAGCATGGAGTGATCACATCTGAATGGCTCTGATCATGTCACTGATCATGTGCTGATCACGTGGCTATAATGCACTGACGATGTGCCTCAAGAGGCAATAATCAAAGAGCTGAGCAGGCATGAATCCCGCAATCAGCAGGCAATAATCATGGACATCAGCTGTGATGAATCATGCTGCTCAGCTGGCAATAATCAAGCAGCTGAGCAGCAGGAATCACACAGCTCAGCTGGCAATTGTCAAGCAGATGAACAGGCAGAAATCACGCAGCTCAGCTGGCAATAATCAAGCAGATGAGCAGACAGGTATCACAAAGCTCAGCTGGCAATTATCAAGCAGATGAGAAGGCAGGAATCACGCGCCTCAGCTGGCAATTATCAAGCAGATGAGCAGGCAGGAATCCCGCATCTCAGCTGGCAGTTATCAAGCAGACAAGCAGGCAGGAATCACGCAGCTCAGATGGCAATAATCAAGCAGATTAGCAGCCGGAAATCACGCAGTTTAGCTGGCAATTATCAAGCACATGAGCAGGCAGGAATCACTCAGCTCAGCTGGAAAATGTCAAGCAGCTGAGCAGACAGGAATCACGCAGCTCCGTAGGCCCTGGTCACGTGACTCAGCACGCACTGTTCACGTGGCTGATCATGCACTGATCACGTGCCTTCGCATGCACTGATCACGTGGATGATCATACACTGATCACCTGACTGATCGTGCACTGATCATGTCACTGATAATGCACTGATCATGCATTGATCACATGACTAATCAGGCACTGATTACGTGGCTGAACATACACTGATTGCATGGCTGTCATTCACTGATCACTTCACTGTGCATGCACTGATCACGTGGATGACCATACACTAATCACATTACTTGTCATGCACTGATCATGTGGCTGATAATGCACCGATCATGTGACTGATCATGCACTGATCACGTGACTGATCATGCACAGACCACGTGGCTATCATGCACTGATCACTTGACTGTGCATGCACTAATCAGGTGGCTGATCATAAACTGATCACGTGACTGATCATGTACAGATCACGTGGCTATCATGCGCTGATCACTTGACTGTGCATGCACTTATCACGTGGATGATCATGCACTGATCAAGTGGTTGATCATGCACTAATCACATGGCTGATCATGAACTGATCACGTGACTGAGCATGCAGTGATCACGTGTCTGAATGTTGCTGATCATGTGAGTGGTCATGCACTTATGACGTGGCTATCATGCACTGATGATATGCCTCAGGAGGCAATAATCAAAGAACTGAGCAGGCATGAATCACGCAATCAACAGGCAATAATCATGGACATAAGCTGTGATGAATCATGCTGCTCAGCTGGCAATAATCAAGCAGCTGAGCAGGCATGAATCACACGGCTCAGCTCGCAATTGTCAAGCAGATGAGCAGGCAGGAATCACGAAGCTCAGCTGGCAATTATCAAGCAGATGAGCAGACAGGTATCATGCAGCTCAGCTAGCAATAATCAAGCAGATGAGCAGCCAGGAATCATGCGGCTCAGGTGGGAATTATCACGCAGATGAGCAGGCAGGAATCACGCAGCTCAACTGGCAATAATCAAGTAGATGAGCAGCCAGGAATCACGCAGCTCAGCTGGCAATTATCAAGCAGATGAGCAAGCAGGAATCACTCAGCTCAGCTGGCAATTGTAAAGCAGCTGAGCAGACAGGAATCACACAGCTCAGTAGGCCCTGGTCACGTGACTCAGCACGCACTCTTCACGTGGCTGATCATACCCTGATCACATGACAGATCATGCACTGATCACATGGCTATCATTCACTGATCACTTGACTGTGTATGCACTGATCACGTGCATGATCATATACTGATCACGTGACTGATCATATAACTGATCATGTGGCTGATCATGCACTGATAAAATGGCTGATAATGCACTGATCACGTGACTGATCATGCACTTATCACGTGGCTATCATGCACTGATCACGTGACTGCGCATGCACTGATCACGTAACTGTATGCACTGATCTCGTAGCTATCATGCACTGACCACGTGGCTGATCATGCACTGATCATGTGACTGATCATGCACTGATCACGTAGCTCTCACTCACTGATCACGTGACTGTGCATACACTGATCACGTGTCTGATCATACACTGATCACGTGGCCGATCATGCACTAATCATGCTGCTGATCATGAACTTATCACGTGACTGAGCATGCAGTGTTCACATGTCTGAATGGCGCTGATCATGTCACTGATCATGTGCTGATCACGTGGCTATCATGCACTGACCATGTGCCTCAGGAGGCAATAATCAAAGAGCTGAGCAGGCATGAATCATGCAATCAGCAGGTAATAATCATGGACTTCTGCTGTAATGAATCATGTGTCTGAACTGGCAAAACTCAAGCAGCTGAGAGGGCAGGAATCACACGGCTCAGCTGGCAATTTTCAAGCTGATGAGCAGGCAGGAATCACGCATCCCAGCTGGCAAAAATTAAGCAGATGAGCAGACAGGTATCACACAGCTCAGCTGGCAATTATCAAGCAGATGTGCAGACAGGAATCACGCAGCTTAGCTGGAAATTATCAAGCAGATGAGTAGGCAGGAATCAGGCAGTTCAGTTGGCAGTTAACAAGCAGATGAGCAGGCAGGAGTCACGCAGCTCAGCTGGCAATAATCAAGCAGATTAGCAGGCAGAAATCACGAAGATCATCTGGCAAATATAAAGCAGATGAGCAGCCATGAATCACGCAGCTCACGTGTCAATTATCAAGCAGATGAGCAGGCAGAAATCACACAGCTCAGCTGGCAATTATCAAGCAGATGAGCAGGCAGGAATCATGCAGTTCAGCTGGCAATTGTCAAGCAGCTGAGCAGACAGGAATCACACAGCTCAGCAGGCCCTAATCACGTGACTGAGCACGCACTGTTCATGTGGCTGATCATACACTGATCACGTGACTGATCATGCACTAATCACCTGGCTATCATGAACTGATCACGTAGCTGATCATGCACTAATCACGTCGCTATCATGCACTGAAAAGTGACTGGAAATGCACTGATCACGTGGATGATCATACACTGATCACGTGACAGATCATGCATTGATCACGTGACTGATCAGGCACTGATCAGGTGGCTATCATGCACTGATCACATGGCGGATAGTGCACTGATAATGTGACTGATCATGCAATGATCAAGTAGCTATCATGCACTGATCACGTGACTGAGTATGAACTGATCACGAGACTGATCATACACTGATCACGTGGCTATTATGCACTGATCACGTGGTTGTTCATACACTGATCACGCACTGATCACGTGGCTCTCATGCACTGATCACGTGGCTGATCATGTACTGATCACCTAGCTATAATGCACTGATCACGTGACTGCACATGCACTGATCACGTGGATATCATACACTGATCACGTGACAGATCATGCACTGATCACGTGACTGATCATGCACTGATCAGGTGGCTATCATGCACTGATCACGTGGCTATAATGCACTGATCACGTGCCTGATCATACACTGATCACGGGACTGATCATGCACTGATCAGGTGGCTATCATGCACTGATCACCTGGCTGAACATGGACTGATCACGTGGATGATCATACACTGATCATGTGATAGATCATACACCGATCACTTCACTATCATGCATTGATCACATGACTGCCCATGCACTGATCACGTGGATGATCATACACTGATCATGTGACAGATCATGCACTGATCAGGTGGCTGATCAAACACTGATCATGAAACTGATCGTGCACTGATCATGTGGCTGATCATGCACTCATCACATAGCTCTAATACACTGATCACGTGACTGCACATGCACTTATCACCTGGATTTCATACACTGATCACGTGACAGATCATTCACTGATCACGTGACTGATCATGCAAAAATCAGTTGGCTATCATGCACTGATTACGCGGCTGAACTGGCAATTATCAAGCAGATGAGCAGGCAGGAATCACACAGATCAGCTGGCAATTATCAAGCAGCTGAGAAGGCAGGAATCACATGGCTCAGTTGGAAAATGTCAAGCAGATAAGCAGGCAGGAATCACGAAGCTCAGCTGGCAGTATCAGTCAGATGAGCAGGCATGTATCATGCAGCTCAGCTCACAATTATCAAGCAGATGAGCAGGCAGGAATCACGCAATTCAGCTGGCAATTATCAAGCAAATGAGCAGGTAGGAATCACACAGCTCACCTGCCAGTTATCAACCAGATGAGCAGGCAGGAATCACTCAGCTCAGCTGGCAATTATCAAGCAGATGAGCAGGCAGGAATCACCCAGCTCAGCTGGCAATTGTCAAGCAGCTGAGCAGACAAAAATCACCCAACTCAGTAGGCCTTGATCACGTGACTGAGCACGCACTGTTCACGTGGCTGACCATACACTCATCACGTGACTGATCATGCACTGATCACTTGACTGATCATGCAATGATCACGTGGCTATCATGCACTGATCACGTGGCTGGTCATACACTGATCACGGGACTGATCATGCACTGATCACATGGCTATCATTCACTGATAACGTGACTGCTCATGCACTAATCCCGTGACTAATCATGCACGGATCAAGTGACTGGGAATGCACAGACAACCTGGATGATCATACACTGAACACGTGACTGATCATGCACTGATCATGTGGCTTATTATGCACTGATCACGTGACTGATCATGCACTTACAACGAGGCTATCATGCACTGATCACGTGACTGTGCATGCACTAATCACGTAACTGTATGCACTGATCACATGGCTATCATGCACTTATCACGTGGCTGATCATGCACTGATCATGTGATTGATCATGCACTGATCACGTAGCTATCATGCACTGATCACGTGGCTGATCCTACACTGATCACGGGACTGGTCATTCACTGATCACGTGGCTACTATTCACTGATCACGTGGCTGTTCGTGGACTGATCACGTGACTGATCATGCAAATATCATGTCGCTATCATGCATTGATCACATGACTGCACATGCACTGATTACGTGGATGATCATACACTGATCACATGACAGATCATGCACTGATCACGTGACTGATCATGAACTAATCAGTTGGCTATCATGCACTGATCACGTGGCTGATCTTGCACTGATCATGTGACTGATCAAGCACTGATCACGTAGCTATCATGCACTGATCACGTGGCTGATCATACACTGATTACAGAACTGATCATGCACTGATCACGTGGCTATCATTCACTGATCATGTGGCTGATCTTGGACTGATCACGTGGCTATCATGCACTGATCACGTGGCTGATCATACACTGATCACGTGACTGATCATGCAATGATCATGTGGCTGATCAGGCACAGATAACGTGGCTGATCGTGCTCGGATCACGTGACTGATCATGCACTGATCACATGGCTATCACGCACTGATCACGTGACTGTGCATTCACTGATCATGTAAATGATCATTAACTTATAACGTGGCTATCATGCTCTGATCACGTGGCTGATCATGCACTGATCACGTGACACATCATGCACTGATCAGTTGGCTATCATGCACTGAGCAGGTGGCTATCATGCACTGATCACGTGTCTGATCATGCATTGATCACGTGACTGCGCATGCACTGATCACGTGGCTGATCATACACTGACCACGTGGCTGATCATGCACTGATCACGTGGCTGATCATAGACTGATCACGTGGCCGATCATGCACTAATCACGTTGCTGATCATGAACTTATCACGTGACTGAGCATGGAGTGATCACATCTGAATGGCTCTGATCATGTCACTGATCATGTGCTGATCACGTGGCTATAATGCACTGACGATGTGCCTCAAGAGGCAATAATCAAAGAGCTGAGCAGGCATGAATCCCGCAATCAGCAGGCAATAATCATGGACATCAGCTGTGATGAATCATGCTGCTCAGCTGGCAATAATCAAGCAGCTGAGCAGCAGGAATCACACAGCTCAGCTGGCAATTGTCAAGCAGATGAACAGGCAGAAATCACGCAGCTCAGCTGGCAATAATCAAGCAGATGAGCAGACAGGTATCACAAAGCTCAGCTGGCAATTATCAAGCAGATGAGAAGGCAGGAATCACGCGCCTCAGCTGGCAATTATCAAGCAGATGAGCAGGCAGGAATCCCGCATCTCAGCTGGCAGTTATCAAGCAGACAAGCAGGCAGGAATCACGCAGCTCAGATGGCAATAATCAAGCAGATTAGCAGCCGGAAATCACGCAGTTTAGCTGGCAATTATCAAGCACATGAGCAGGCAGGAATCACTCAGCTCAGCTGGAAAATGTCAAGCAGCTGAGCAGACAGGAATCACGCAGCTCCGTAGGCCCTGGTCACGTGACTCAGCACGCACTGTTCACGTGGCTGATCATGCACTGATCACGTGCCTTCGCATGCACTGATCACGTGGATGATCATACACTGATCACCTGACTGATCGTGCACTGATCATGTCACTGATAATGCACTGATCATGCATTGATCACATGACTAATCAGGCACTGATTACGTGGCTGAACATACACTGATTGCATGGCTGTCATTCACTGATCACTTCACTGTGCATGCACTGATCACGTGGATGACCATACACTAATCACATTACTTGTCATGCACTGATCATGTGGCTGATAATGCACCGATCATGTGACTGATCATGCACTGATCACGTGACTGATCATGCACAGACCACGTGGCTATCATGCACTGATCACTTGACTGTGCATGCACTAATCAGGTGGCTGATCATAAACTGATCACGTGACTGATCATGTACAGATCACGTGGCTATCATGCGCTGATCACTTGACTGTGCATGCACTTATCACGTGGATGATCATGCACTGATCAAGTGGTTGATCATGCACTAATCACATGGCTGATCATGAACTGATCACGTGACTGAGCATGCAGTGATCACGTGTCTGAATGTTGCTGATCATGTGAGTGGTCATGCACTTATGACGTGGCTATCATGCACTGATGATATGCCTCAGGAGGCAATAATCAAAGAACTGAGCAGGCATGAATCACGCAATCAACAGGCAATAATCATGGACATAAGCTGTGATGAATCATGCTGCTCAGCTGGCAATAATCAAGCAGCTGAGCAGGCATGAATCACACGGCTCAGCTCGCAATTGTCAAGCAGATGAGCAGGCAGGAATCACGAAGCTCAGCTGGCAATTATCAAGCAGATGAGCAGACAGGTATCATGCAGCTCAGCTAGCAATAATCAAGCAGATGAGCAGCCAGGAATCATGCGGCTCAGGTGGGAATTATCACGCAGATGAGCAGGCAGGAATCACGCAGCTCAACTGGCAATAATCAAGTAGATGAGCAGCCAGGAATCACGCAGCTCAGCTGGCAATTATCAAGCAGATGAGCAAGCAGGAATCACTCAGCTCAGCTGGCAATTGTAAAGCAGCTGAGCAGACAGGAATCACACAGCTCAGTAGGCCCTGGTCACGTGACTCAGCACGCACTCTTCACGTGGCTGATCATACCCTGATCACATGACAGATCATGCACTGATCACATGGCTATCATTCACTGATCACTTGACTGTGTATGCACTGATCACGTGCATGATCATATACTGATCACGTGACTGATCATATAACTGATCATGTGGCTGATCATGCACTGATAAAATGGCTGATAATGCACTGATCACGTGACTGATCATGCACTTATCACGTGGCTATCATGCACTGATCACGTGACTGCGCATGCACTGATCACGTAACTGTATGCACTGATCTCGTAGCTATCATGCACTGACCACGTGGCTGATCATGCACTGATCATGTGACTGATCATGCACTGATCACGTAGCTCTCACTCACTGATCACGTGACTGTGCATACACTGATCACGTGTCTGATCATACACTGATCACGTGGCCGATCATGCACTAATCATGCTGCTGATCATGAACTTATCACGTGACTGAGCATGCAGTGTTCACATGTCTGAATGGCGCTGATCATGTCACTGATCATGTGCTGATCACGTGGCTATCATGCACTGACCATGTGCCTCAGGAGGCAATAATCAAAGAGCTGAGCAGGCATGAATCATGCAATCAGCAGGTAATAATCATGGACTTCTGCTGTAATGAATCATGTGTCTGAACTGGCAAAACTCAAGCAGCTGAGAGGGCAGGAATCACACGGCTCAGCTGGCAATTTTCAAGCTGATGAGCAGGCAGGAATCACGCATCCCAGCTGGCAAAAATTAAGCAGATGAGCAGACAGGTATCACACAGCTCAGCTGGCAATTATCAAGCAGATGTGCAGACAGGAATCACGCAGCTTAGCTGGAAATTATCAAGCAGATGAGTAGGCAGGAATCAGGCAGTTCAGTTGGCAGTTAACAAGCAGATGAGCAGGCAGGAGTCACGCAGCTCAGCTGGCAATAATCAAGCAGATTAGCAGGCAGAAATCACGAAGATCATCTGGCAAATATAAAGCAGATGAGCAGCCATGAATCACGCAGCTCACGTGTCAATTATCAAGCAGATGAGCAGGCAGAAATCACACAGCTCAGCTGGCAATTATCAAGCAGATGAGCAGGCAGGAATCATGCAGTTCAGCTGGCAATTGTCAAGCAGCTGAGCAGACAGGAATCACACAGCTCAGCAGGCCCTAATCACGTGACTGAGCACGCACTGTTCATGTGGCTGATCATACACTGATCACGTGACTGATCATGCACTAATCACCTGGCTATCATGAACTGATCACGTAGCTGATCATGCACTAATCACGTCGCTATCATGCACTGAAAAGTGACTGGAAATGCACTGATCACGTGGATGATCATACACTGATCACGTGACAGATCATGCATTGATCACGTGACTGATCAGGCACTGATCAGTGGCTATCATGCACTGATCACATGGCAGATAATGCACTGATAATGTGACTGATCATGCAATGATCAAGTAGCTATCATGCACTGATCACGTGACTGAGTATGAACTGATCACGAGACTGATCATACACTGATCACGTGGCTATTATGCACTGATCACGTGGTTGTTCATACACTGATCACGCACTGATCACGTGGCTCTCATGCACTGATCACGTGGCTGATCATGTACTGATCACCTAGCTATAATGCACTGATCACGTGACTGCACATGCACTGATCACGTGGATATCATACACTGATCACGTGACAGATCATGCACTGATCACGTGACTGATCATGCACTGATCAGGTGGCTATCATGCACTGATCACGTGGCTATAATGCACTGATCACGTGCCTGATCATACACTGATCACGGGACTGATCATGCACTGCTCACGTGGCTATCATTCACTGATCACCTGGCTGAACATGGACTGATCACGTGGATGATCATACACTGATCATGTGATAGATCATACACCGATCACTTCACTATCATGCATTGATCACATGACTGCCCATGCACTGATCACGTGGATGATCATACACTGATCATGTGACAGATCATGCACTGATCAGGTGGCTGATCAAACACTGATCATGAAACTGATCATGCACTGATCATGTGGCTGATCATGCACTCATCACATAGCTCTAATACACTGATCACGTGACTGCACATGCACTTATCACCTGGATTTCATACACTGATCACGTGACAGATCATTCACTGATCACGTGACTGATCATGCAAAAATCAGTTGGCTATCATGCACTGATTACGCGGCTGAACTGGCAATTATCAAGCAGATGAGCAGGCAGGAATCACACAGATCAGCTGGCAATTATCAAGCAGCTGAGAAGGCAGGAATCACATGGCTCAGTTGGAAAATGTCAAGCAGATGAGCAGGCAGGAATCACGAAGCTCAGCTGGCAGTATCAGTCAGATGAGCAGGCATGTATCATGCAGCTCAGCTCACAATTATCAAGCAGATGAGCAGGCAGGAATCACGCAATTCAGCTGGCAATTATCAAGCAAATGAGCAGATAGGAATCACACAGCTCAGCTGCCAGTTATCAAGCAGATGAGCAGGCAGGAATCACTCAGCTCACCTGGCAATTATCAAGCAGATGAGCAGGCAGGAATCACTCAGCTCAGCTGGCAATTGTCAAGCAGCTGAGCAGACAAAAATCACCCAACTCAGTAGGCCTTGATCACGTGACTGAGCACGCACTGTTCACGTGGCTGACCATACACTCATCACGTGACTGATCATGCACTGATCACTTGACTGATCATGCAATGATCACGTGGCTATCATGCACTGATCACGTGGCTGGTCATACACTGATCACGGGACTGATCATGCACTGATCACATGGCTATCATTCACTGATAACGTGACTGCTCATGCACTAATCCCGTGACTAATCATGCACGGATCAAGTGACTGGGAATGCACAGACAACCTGGATGATCATACACTGAACACGTGACTGATCATGCACTGATCATGTGGCTTATTATGCACTGATCACGTGACTGATCATGCACTTACAACGAGGCTATCATGCACTGATCACGTGACTGTGCATGCACTAATCACGTAACTGTATGCACTGATCACATGGCTATCATGCACTTATCACGTGGCTGATCATGCACTGATCATGTGATTGATCATGCACTGATCACGTAGCTATCATGCACTGATCACGTGGCTGATCCTACACTGATCACGGGACTGGTCATTCACTGATCACGTGGCTACTATTCACTGATCACGTGGCTGTTCGTGGACTGATCGCGTGACTGATCATGCAAATATCATGTCGCTATCATGCATTGATCACATGACTGCACATGCACTGATTACGTGGATGATCATACACTGATCACATGACAGATCATGCACTGATCACGTGACTGATCATGAACTAATCAGTTGGCTATCATGCACTGATCACGTGGCTGATCTTGCACTGATCATGTGACTGATCAAGCACTGATCACGTAGCTATCATGCACTGATCACGTGGCTGATCATACACTGATTACAGAACTGATCATGCACTGATCACGTGGCTATCATTCACTGATCATGTGGCTGATCTTGGACTGATCACGTGGCTATCATGCACTGATCACGTGGCTGATCATACACTGATCACGTGACTGATCATGCAATGATCATGTGGCTGATCAGGCACAGATAACGTGGCTGATCGTGCTCGGATCACGTGACTGATCATGCACTGATCACATGGCTATCATGCACTGATCACGTGACTGTGCATTCACTGATCATGTAAATGATCATTAACTTATAACGTGGCTATCATGCTCTGATCACGTGGCTGATCATGCACTGATCACGTGACACATTATGCACTGATCAGTTGGCTATCATGCACTGAGCAGGTGGCTATCATGCACTGATCACGTGTCTGATCATGCATTGATCACGTGACTGCGCATGCACTGATCACGTGGCTGATCATACACTGACAACGTGGCTGATCATACACTGACCACGTGGCTGATCATGCACTGATCACGTGGCTGATCATAGACTGATCACGTGGCCGATCATGCACTAATCACGTTGCTGATCATGAACTTATCACGTGACTGAGCATGGAGTGATCACATCTGAATGGCTCTGATCATGTCACTGATCATGTGCTGATCACGTGGCTATAATGCACTGACGATGTGCCTCAAGAGGCAATAATCAAAGAGCTGAGCAGGCATGAATCCCGCAATCAGCAGGCAATAATCATGGACATCAGCTGTGATGAATCATGCTGCTCAGCTGGCAATAATCAAGCAGCTGAGCAGCAGGAATCACACAGCTCAGCTGGCAATTGTCAAGCAGATGAACAGGCAGAAATCACACAGCTCAGCTGGCAATAATCAAGCAGATGAGCAGACAGGTATCACAAAGCTCAGCTGGCAATTATCAAGCAGATGAGAAGGCAGGAATCACGCGCCTCAGCTGGCAATTATCAAGCAGATGAGCAGGCAGGAATCCCGCATCTCAGCTGGCAGTTATCAAGCAGACAAGCAGGCAGGAATCACGCAGCTCAGATGGCAATAATCAAGCAGATTAGCAGCCGGAAATCACGCAGTTTAGCTGGCAATTATCAAGCACATGAGCAGGCAGGAATCACGCAGCTCAGCTGGCAATTATCAAGCAGATGAGCAGGCAGGAATCACGCACCTCAGCTGGCAATTGTCAAGCAGCAGAGCAGACAGAAATCACACAGATCAGTAGGCCCTGATCACGTGACTGATCACGCACTGTTCACGTGGCTGATCATACACTCATCACATGACTGATCATGCACAGATTACATGGCTATCATTCACTGATCACTTGACTGTGCATGCACTGCTCACGTGGATGATCATACACTGATCACGTGACTGATCATGCACTGATCGAGTAGCTATCATGCACTGATAACGTGGCTGATCATACACTGTTCACCTGACTGGTCATGCACTGATCACCTGGCTATCAGGCGCTGATTATGTGGCTATCGTGCACTGATCACGTGGCTGATCATACACTGATCAGGAGACTCATCATGCACTGAACACCTGGCTCTCATGCACTGATCACGTAGCTGATCATGCAGTGATCACTTGATTGATCATGCAATGATCACGTGGCTATCATGCACTGATCACGTGGCTGGTCATACACTGATCACGGGACTGATCATGCACTGATCACGTGGCTATCATTCACTGATAACGTGACTGCGCACGCACTGATCCCATGACTAATCATGCACGGATCAAGTGACTGGGAATGCACTGATCACCTGGATGATCATACACTGATCACGTGACAGATCATGCACTGATCAGGTGGCTATCATGCACTGATCACGTTGCTATCATGCACTGATTACGTGACTGCTCGTGCCCTGATCACGTGACTGATCCTACACTGATCAGGTGGCTGATCCTACACTGATCACGTGACTGAGCATGCAGTGATCACGTGTCTGAATGGTGCTGATCATGTGACTGATCATGCGCTGATCACGTGGCTATATGCACTGATGATGTGCCTCAGGAGGCAATAATCAAAGAGCTGAGCAGGCACGAATCACGCAATCAGCAGGCAATAATCATGGACCTCAGCTGGGGGAATCATGCTGCTCAGCTGGCAATAATCAAGCAGCTGAGAAGGCAGGAATCACACGGCTCAGCGGGCAATTGTCAAGCAGATGAGCCGACAGGAATCACGCAGCTCAGCTGGCAATATCAAGCAGATGAGCAGGCATGTATCATGCCGCTCAGCTGGCAATTATCAAGCAGATGAGCAGGCAGGAATCATGCACCTCAGCTGGCAATTATCAAGCAAATGAGCAGGTAGGAATCACACAGCTCACCTGCCAGTTATCAAGCAGATGAGCAGGCAGGAATCAAGCAGCTCAGCTGTAAATAATCAAGCAGATGAGCAGCCAGGCCTCACGCAGCTCAGCTGGCAATTATCAAGCAGATGAACAGGCAGGAATCACTCAGCTCACCATGCAATTTTCAAGCAGATGAGCAGGCAGGAATCACACACCTCAGATGGCAATTGTCAAGCAGCTGAGCAGATAGGAATCACCCAGCTCAGTAGTCCCTGATCACGTGACTGAGCAGGCACTGTTCACGTGGCTGATCATACACTCATCTCCTGACTGATCATGCACTGATCATGTGGCTGTTCATGCATTGATAAAGTGGCTGATCATGCACTGATCACGTGACTGATCATGCACTGATCACGTGGCAATCATGCACTGATTACGTGGATGATCATACACTGATCCCATGACAGATCATGCACTGATCACGTGACTGATCATGCACTGATCACGTGGCAATCATGCATTGATCACATGACTGCTCATGCACTGATCACGTGGATGATCATAAACTGATCACATGACAGACCATGCACTGATCACGGGACTGATTATGCACTGATCAGTTGGCTATCATGCACTGATCACGTGGCTATCATGCACTGATCACGTGGCTGATCATACACTGATCACGTGACTGATCATGCACTGATCACGGTGGCTATCATGCACTGATCACGTGCTATCATGCACTGATCACGTGACTGATCGTGCCCTGATCACGTGACTGATCCTACACTGATCAGGTGCTGATCATGAACTGATCACGTGACTGAGCATGCAGTGATCACGTGTCTGAATGGTGCTGATCATGTCACTGATCATGCGCTGATCACGTGGCTATCATGCACTGACGATGTGCCTCAGGAGGCAATAATCAAAGAGCTGAGCAGGCATGAATCACGCAATCAGCAGGCAATAATCATGAGCTCAGCTGTGATGAATCATGCTGCTCAACTGGCAATACTCAAGCAGCTCAGCAGGCAGGAATCACACAACTCAGCTGGCAATTGTCAAGCAGATGAGCAGGCAGGAATCACGCAGCCCAGCTGGCAATTCTCAAGCAGATGAGCAGGCAGGAATCATGCAGCTCAGCTGGCAATAATCAAGCAGATGAGCAGGCAGGAATCACGCAGCTCAGCTGGCAGTTATCAAGCAGATGAGCAGGCAGGAATCACGCAGCTCAGCTGGCAGTTATCAAGCAGATGAGCAGGCAGGAATCACGCAGCTGAGCTGGTAATAATCAAGCAGATGAGCAGCCAGCAATCAGGCAGCTCAGCTGGCAATTATAAAGCAGATGAGCAGGCAGGAATCACACAGCTCAGCTGGTAATTACCAAGCGGATGAGCAGGCAGGAATCACACAGCTCAGCTGGCAATTATCAATCAGATGAGCCGGCAGGAATCATGCAGCTCAGCTGGCAATTGTCCAGCAGCTGAGCAGACAGGAATCACGCAGCTCAGCAGGCCCTAATCACGTGACTGAGCACGAACAGTTCACGTGCCTGATCATACACTGATCACGTCGATGATCATGCACTGATCACCTGGCTATCATGCACTGATCGTTTGACTGTGCAGGCACTGATTACGTGGATGATCATACACTGATCACGTGAATGATCATGCACTGATCATATGGCTGATCATGCACAGATAAAGTGGCTGATAATGCACTGATCACGTGACTGATCATGCACTGATCACGTGGCTGATCATACACTGATCACGGGACTGATCATGCACAGATCACGTCTCTATCAAGCATTGATCACATGACTGTGCAGGCACTGATTACGTGGATGATCATACACTGATCACGTGAATGATCATGCACTGATCACGTGACAGATCATGCACTTATCACATGACTGATGATGCACTGATCAGTTGGCTATCATGCACTGATCACTTAGCTGATCATGCACTGATCACGTGACTGATCATGCACTGATCAAGATACTGATCATGCACTGATCACTTGACTGGGAATGCACTGCTTACGTGGATGATCATACACTGATCTCATGACAGATCTTGCACTGATCACGTGGCTATCATGCACTGATCAGGTGGCTGATCATGCACTGATTATGTGACTGATCATGCACTAATCACGTAGCTATCATGAAATGATCACGTGATGGCGTATACACTGATCACATGACTGACCATGCACTGATCATGTGGCTATTATGCACTGATCACGTGGCTATCATACACTGCTCACATAACTGATCATGCACTGATCACGTGGCTCTCATGCACTGATCACGTGGCTGATCATGAAATGATCACGTTGCTATAATGCACTGATCACGTGAGAGATCATGCACTGATTATGTGACTGATCATGAACCGATCAGATGGCTATCATGCACTGATCACGTGGCTATCCTGCTTTGATCACGTGGTTGATCATGCACTGATCACGGGACTGATCATGCTCTGATCATGAGGCTATCATTCACTGATCACGTAGCTGATCATGGATGGATCTCGTGACTGATCATACACTGATCACGTCACTATAATGCATTGATCACATGAATTCCCATGCACTGATCACGTGGATGATCATACACTGCTCACGTGACAGATCATGCACTGATCACGTGACTGATCATGCACTGATCAGTTGGCTATCATGCACTGATCACGTGACTGCGAATGCACTGATCACGTGGATGATCAGACACTGATCACCTGACTGATCATGCACTGATCATGTCGCTGATCATGCACTGATCATGTGACTGATCATGCATTGATCACATGACTGATCAGGCACTGATTACGTGGCTATCATGCACTGATCCCGTGGCTATCATGCACTGTTTACATGGCTGAACATACACTGATTGCATGGCTGTCATTCACTGATCACTTGACTGTGCATGCACTGATCACGTGGATGACCATACACTGATCACATGACTTGTCATGCACTGATCATGTGGCTGATAATGCACTGATCATGTGACTGATCATGCACTGATCACGTGACTGATCATGCACAGACCACGTGGCTATCACGCACTGATCACTTGACTGTGCATGCACTAATCACGGGGCTGATCATAAACTGATCACGTGACTGATCATGTACAGATCACGTGGCTATCATGAGCTGATCACTTGACTGTGCATGCACCAATCACGTGGATGATCATGCACTGATCAAGTGGTTGATCATGCACTAATCACATGGCTGATCATGAACTGATCACGTGACTGAGCATGCAGTGATCACCTGTCTGAATGTTGCTGATCATGTGAGTGATCATGCACTTATGACGTGGCTATCATGCACTGATGATATGCCTCAGGAGGCAATAATCAAAGAGCTGAGCAGGCATGAGTCACGCAATCAGCAGGCAATAATCATGGACATAAGCTGTGTTGAATCATGCTGCTCAGCTGGCAATAATCAAGCAGCTGAGCAGGCATGAATCACACGGCTTAGCTCGCAATTGTCAAGCAGATGAGCAGGCAGGAATCACGCAGCTCAGCTGGCAATTATCAAGCAGATGAGCAGACAGGTATCACGCAGCTCAGCTGGCAATTATGAAGCAGATGAACAGGCAGGAATCACGCAGCTCAGCTGGCAATAATCAAGCAGATGAGCAGGCAGGAATCACGCAGCTCAGCTGGCAATTATCAAGCAGATGAGCAGGCAGGAATCACTCAGCTCAGCTGGCAATTGTAAAGCAGCTGAGCAGACAGGAATCACGCAGCTCAGTAGGCCCTGGTCACATGACTCAACACGCACTCTTCATGTGGCTGATCATACCCTGATCACAGGACAGATCATGCACTGATCACATGGCTATAATTCACTGATCACTTGACTGTGTATGCACTGATCACGTGGATGATCATATACTGAACACGTTACTGATCATGCACTGATCATGTGGCTGATCATGCACTGATAAAATGGCTGATAATGCACTGATCACGTGACTGATCATGCACTGATCACGTGGCTATTGTGCACTGATCACGTGACTGCACATGCACTGATCACGTAACTGTATGCACTGATCACGTAGTTATCACTCACTGATCACGTGGCTGATCATACACTGATCAGGTGACTGGGCATACACTGATCAGGTGTCTCATCATACACTGATCACGTGGCCGATCATGCACTAATCACGTTGCTGAACATGAACTTATCACGTGACTGAGCATGCAGTGTTCACATGTCTGAATGGCGATGATCATGTCACTGATCATGTGCTGATCACGTGGCTATCATGCACTGACCATGTGCCTCAGGAGGCAATAATCAAAGAGCTGAGCAGGCACGAATCATGCAATCAGCAGGCAATAATCATGGATTTCTGCTGTAATGAATCATGTGGCTGAACTGGCAAAACTCAAGAAGCTGAGAAGGTAGGAATAACACAGCTCAGCTGGCAATTTTCAAGCTGATGAGCAGGCAGGAATCATGCATCTCAGCTAGCAAAAATCAAGCAGATGAGCAGACAGGTATCATACAGCTCAGCTGGCAATTATCAAGCAGATGTGCAGACAGGAATCACGCAGTTCAGCTGGCAGTTAACAAGCAGATGAGCAGGCAGGAGTCACGCAGCTCAGCTGGCAATAATCAAGCAGATTAGCAGGCAGAAATCATGAAGATCAGCTGGCAAATATAAAGCAGATGAGCAGCCATGAATCACGCAGCTCACGTGTCAATTATCCAGCAGATGAGCAGGCAGGAATCACACAGCTCAGCTGGCAATTATCAAGCAGATGAGCAGGCAGGAATCATGCAGCTCAGCTGGCAATTGTCAAGCAGCTGAGCAGACAGGAATCACGCAGCTCAGCAGGCCTTAATCACGTGACTGAGCACGCACTGTTCACGTGGCTGATCATACACTGATCACGTGACTGATCATGCACTGATCACCTGGCTATCATGAACTGATCACGTAGCTGATCATGCACTAATCACGTCGCTATCATGCACTGAAAAGTGACTGGGCATGCACTGATCACGTGGATGATCATACACTGATCACGTGACAGATCATGCACTGAACACGTGACTGATCAGGCACTGATCAGGTGGCTATCATGCACTGCTCACGTGGCAGATAATGCACTGATCATGTGACTGATCATGCAATGATCACGTAGTTATCCTGATCACATGACTGAGTATGAACTGATCACGAGACTGATCATGCACTGATCACGTGGCTATTATGCACTGATCACGTGGTTATTCATACACTGATCACGCACTGATCACGTGGTTCTTATGCACTGATCACGTGGCTGATCATGTACTGATCACCTAGCTATAATGCACTGATCACGTGACTGCACATGCACTGATCACGTGGATATCATACACCAATCACATGACAGGTCATGCACTGAACACGTGACTGATCATGCACTGATCAGGTGGCTATCATGCACTGATCACGTGGCTATAATGCACTGATCACGTGCCTGATCATACACTGATCACGGGACTGATCATGCACTGTTCACGTGGCTATCATTCACTGATCACCTGGCTGAACATGGACTGATCACGTGGATGATCATACACTGATCATGTGACAGATCATACACCGATCACGTCACTATCATGCATTGATCACATGACTGCCCATGCACTGATCACGTGGATGATCATACACTGATCACGTGACAGATCACGCACTGATCAGGTGGCTGATCAAACAATGATCATGAAACTGATCGTGCACTGATCACGTGGCTGATCATGCACTCATCACATAGCTCTAATACACTGATCACGTGACTGCACATGCACTGATCACCTGGATTTCATACACTGATCACGTGACAAATCATTCACTGATCACGTGACTGATCATGCAAAAATCAGTTGGCTATCATGCACTGATTACGTGGCTGAACTGGCAATTATCAAGCAGATGAGCAGGCAAGAATCACTCAGATCAGCTGGCAATTATCAAGCAGCTGAGAAGGCAGGAATCACACGGCTCAGTTGGCAAATGTCAAGCAGAGGAGCAGGCAGGAATCACGCAGCTCAGCTGGCAATATCAGGCAGATGAGCAGGCATGTATCATGCAGCTCAGCTCGCAATTATCAAGCAGATGAGCAGGCAGGAATCACGCAACTCAGCTGGCAATTATCAAGCAGATGAGCAGATAGGAATCACAGAGCTCAGCTGCCAGTTATCAAGCAGATGAGCAGGCAGGAAACATGCAGCTCACCTGGCAATAATCAACCAGATGAGCAGCCAGGAATCACGCAGCTCAGCTGGCAATTATCAAGCAGAGGAGCAGGCAGGAATCATGCAACTCAGCAGGCAATTATCAAGCAAATGAGCAGGTAGGAGTCACGCAGCTCAGCTGGCAGTTATCAAGCAGATGAGCAGGCAGGATTCATGCAGCTCAGCTGGAAATTATCAAGCAGATGAGAAGGCAGAAATTAGGCAGCTCATCTGACACTCATCAAACAGATGAGAAGTCAGGAATCACGCAGCTCAGCTGGCAATTTTCAAGCAGCTGAGCAGGCAGGAATCACGCAGCTCAGCAGGCCTTAATCACGTGACTGAGCACGCACTGTTCACGTGGCTGATCATACACTGATCACGTGACTGATCATGCACTGATCACCTGGCTATCATGAACTGATCACGTAGCTGATCATGCACTAATCACGTCGCTATCATGCACTGAAAAGTGACTGGGCATGCACTGATCACGTGGATGATCATACACTGATCACGTGACAGATCATGCACTGAACACGTGACTGATCAGGCACTGATCAGGTGGCTATCATGCACTGCTCACGTGGCAGATAATGCACTGATCATGTGACTGATCATGCAATGATCACGTAGTTATCCTGATCACATGACTGAGTATGAACTGATCACGAGACTGATCATGCACTGATCACGTGGCTATTATGCACTGATCACGTGGTTATTCATACACTGATCACGCACTGATCACGTGGTTCTTATGCACTGATCACGTGGCTGATCATGTACTGATCACCTAGCTATAATGCACTGATCACGTGACTGCACATGCACTGATCACGTGGATATCATACACCAATCACATGACAGGTCATGCACTGAACACGTGACTGATCATGCACTGATCAGGTGGCTATCATGCACTGATCACGTGGCTATAATGCACTGATCACGTGCCTGATCATACACTGATCACGTGACTGCACATGCACTGATCACGTGGATATCATACACCGATCACATGACAGGTCATGCACTGAACACGTGACTGATCATGCACTGATCAGGTGGCTATCATGCACTGATCACGTGGCTATAATGCACTGATCACGTGCCTGATCATACACTGATCACGGGACTGATCATGCACTGTTCACGTGGCTATCATTCACTGATCACCTGGCTGAACATGGACTGATCACGTGGATGATCATACACTGATCATGTGACAGATCATACACCGATCACGTCACAATGATGCATTGATCACATGACTGCCCATGCACTGATCACGTGGATGATCATACACTGATCACGTGACAGATCACGCACTGATCAGGTGGCTGATCAAACAATGATCATGAAACTGATCGTGCACTGATCACGTGGCTGATCATGCACTCATCACATAGCTCTAATACACTGATCACGTGACTGCACATGCACTGATCACCTGGATTTCATACACTGATCACGTGACAAATCATTCACTGATCACGTGACTGATCATGCAAAAATCAGTTGGCTATCATGCACTGATTACGTGGCTGAACTGGCAATTATCAAGCAGATGAGCAGGCAAGAATCACTCAGATCAGCTGGCAATTATCAAGCAGCTGAGAAGGCAGGAATCACACGGCTCAGTTGGCAAATGTCAAGCAGAGGAGCAGACAGGAATCACGCAGCTCAGCTGGCAATATCAGGCAGATGAGCAGGCATGTATCATGCAGCTCAGCTCGCAATTATCAAGCAGATGAGCAGCCAGGAATCAAGCAACTCAGCTGGCAATTATCAAGCAGATGAGCAGATAGGAATCACAGAGCTCAGCTGCCAGTTATCAAGCAGATGAGCAGGCAGGAAACATGCAGCTCACCTGGCAATAATCAACCAGATGAGCAGCCAGGAATCACGCAGCTCAGCTGGCAATTATCAAGCAGAGGAGCAGGCAGGAATCATGCAACTCAGCAGGCAATTATCAAGCAAATGAGCAGGTAGGAGTCACGCAGCTCAGCTGGCAGTTATCAAGCAGATGAGCAGGCAGGATTCATGCAGCTCAGCTGGAAATTATCAAGCAGATGAGAAGGCAGAAATTAGGCAGCTCATCTGACACTCATCAAACAGATGAGAAGTCAGGAATCACGCAGCTCAGCTGGCAATTTTCAAGCAGCTGAGCAGGCAGCAATCATGCACCTCAGCTGGCAATTGTCAACCAGATGAGCAGGCAAGAATCATGTATCCCAGCTGGCAATTTTCAGGCAGATGAGTACGCAGGAATCACGCAGCTCAGCTGGCAATTATCAAGCAGATGAGCAGCCAGGAACCACGCAGCTTAGCTGGCAATTATCAAGCAGATGAGCAGGCAGGAATCATGCAACTCAGCATGCAATTATCAAGCAAATGAGCAGGTAGGAGTCACGCAGCTCAGCTGGCAGTTTTCAAGCAGATGAGCAGGCAGGATTCATGCAGCTCAGCTGGCAATAATCAAGCAGATGAGCAGGCAGGAATCACGCAGCTCAGCTGGAAATTATCAAGCAGATGAGCAGGCAGGAATCACACAGCTCAGCTGGCCATTATCAAGCACATTAGCAGGCAGGAATCACTCAGTTCAGCTGGCAATTGTCAAGCAGCTGAGCAGACAGGAATCACGCAGCTCAGTAGGCCCTGATCACGAGACTCAGCATGCACTGTTCACGTGGCTGATCATACACTGATCACGTGACTGATCATGCACTGATCATGTGACTGATCATACACTGATCACATGGCTGATCGTACACAGATCACATGACTGATCATGCACTGAACACCTGGCTCTCATGCACTGATCACGTGGCTCTCATGCACTGATCACGTGGCTGATCATGCACATATCACGTGACTGATCATGCACTGATCACCTGGCTATCATGCACTGATCACGTGGCTATCATGCACTGATCACGTGGCTGATCATAGAATGTTCACGTGACTGATCATACACTGATCACGTGGCTATCATCTACTGATCACGTGACTGATCATGCACTGATCACGTGGCTATCATTCACTGATCATGTAGGTATCATTCACTGATCACGTGGCTGATCATACACTTTTCACGTGACTGATCATGGACTGATCACCTGGCTATCATGCACTGATCACGTAGCTGATCATGCACTGATCATGTGACTGATCATGCACTGATCACGTGGCTATAATGGACTGATAATATGGCTGATCATGAACTGAAAACGTGACTGATCATGCACTGATCACGTGGCTCTCATTCCCTGATCACGTGACTGCACATGCACAGATAACGTGGATGAACATACAGTGATCACGTGACAGATTATGCACAGATCACGTGACTGATCACGCACTGATCAGGTGGCTATCATGCACTGATCACATGGCTATAATGCACTGATTACGTGGCTCGTCATACAGTGATCACGTGAATGATCATACCTTGATCACGTGGCTGATCATGAACTGATCCGGTGACTGAGCATGCAGTGATCACGTGACTAAAAGAGACTGATCTTGTGATTGATCATGCGCTGGTCACGTGGCTATCATGCACTGATGATGTGCCTCAGGAGGCAATAATCAAAGAGCTGAACAGGCAGGAATCACGTATTCAGCTGGCAATAATCATGGAGCTCAGCTGTGACGAATCCTGCTGCTCAACTGGCAATAATCAAGCATCTCAGCAGGCAGGAATCACACAACTCAGCTGGCAATTGTCAAGCAGATGAGCAGGCAGGAATCACACAGCTCAGCTGGCAATAATCAAGCAGATGAGAAGGCAGGAATCACGCAGCTCAGCTGTCAATCATCAAACAGAGGAGAAGGCAGAAATTACGCAGCTCAGCTGGGAATCATCAAACAGATGAGAAGGCAGGAATCACGCAGCTCAGCTGGCAATTATCAAGCAGATGAGAAGGCAGGATCATGCAGCTCAGCTGGCAAATATCAAACAGATGAGCAGGCAGGAATCACGCAGCTCAGCTGGCAATTATCAAGCGGATGAGCAGGCAGGAATCACGCAGCTCAGCTGGCAATTATCAAGCAGATGAGCAGCCAGGAACCACGCAGCTTAGCTGGCAATTATCAAGCAGATGAGCAGGCGGGAATCATGCAGCTCAGCTGGCAATAATCAAGCAGATGAGCAGGCAGGAATCACGCAGCTCAGCTGGCAATTATCAAGCAGATGAGCAGGCAGGAATCACACAGCTCAGCTGGCCATTATCAAGCACATTAGCAGGCAGGAATCACTCAGTTCAGCTGGCAATTGTCAAGCAGCTGAGCAGACAGGAATCACGCAGCTCAGTAGGCCCTGATCACATGACTCAGCATGCACTGATGACGTGGCTGATCATACACTGAACACGTGACTGATCATGCACTGATCATTTGGCTGATCATGCACTGATAAAGTGGCTTATCATACACTGATCACATGACTGATCATGCACTGATCATTTGGCTGATCATGCACTGATAAAGTGGCTATCATGCACTGATCACCTGACTGGGCATGCACTGATGATGTGGATGATCATACACTGATCACGTGGCTATGATGCACTGATCACATGGCTGATCATACAATGATCACTTGATTGATCATGCACTGATCACGTGGCTATCATGCACTTATCACGTGCCTGCGCATGCACTGATCACGGAACTGATCATGCACTGATCACGTGGCTATCATGCACTGATCACGTGACTGATCATGCACTGACAAAGTGGCTGATCATGCACTGGTCACGTGGCTATCATGAACTGATCAGGTGGCTGATCATACAATGATCACTTGATTGATCATGCACTGATCACGTGGCTATCATGCACTTATCACGTGCCTGCGCATGCACTGATCACGTGGCTATCATGCACTGATCACGTGACTGATCATGCACTGACAAAGTGGCTGATCATGCACTGATCACGTGGCTATCATGCTCTGATCACTTGAATGCGCATGCACTAATCACATGGATGATCATTCACTGATCACGTGGCTGATCATGCACTAATCATATGGCTGATCATGAACTGATCACGTGACTGAGTATGCAGTGATCACGCGTCTGAAGGGTGCTGATCATATGACTGATCATGCGCTGATCACGTAGATATCATGCACTGATGATGTGCCTCAGGAGGCAATAATCAAAGAGCTGAGCAGGCAGGAATCACGCAATTAGCAGGCACTTGTCAGGCAGCTGAGTAGACAGGAATCACGCAGCTCAGTAGGCCCTGATCACGAGACTCAGCATGCACTGTTCAAGTGGCTGATCATACACTGATCACGTGACTGATCATGCACTGGTGACGTGACTGAACATGCACTGATCACATAGCTATCATGCACTGATCATGTGTCTGCACAGGCACTAATCACGTGACTGATTATGCACTCATCACATGGCTACCATGCACTGATCCCATGGCTGATCATACACTGATCACCAAACTGAACATGCACTGAACAAGTGGCTATCATTCACTGGTCACGTGACTGCCCATGCAGTGATCACCTGACTGATCATGGACAGATCACGTGGCTATCATGCACTGATCAAGTGGCTGATCATACACTGATCACGTGACTGATCATGCAATGATCATGTAACTGATCATGCACGGATAACGTGGCTATCATGCAGTGATCACCTGGCTGATCATGCAATGATCACGGACTTATTATGCACTGATCCCGTAGCTATCATGCACTGATCACGTGACTGCACATTCCCTGGTCACGTGACTTATCATGCACTGATCACGTGGCTGACCATGCACTGATCACGTGGCTGATCATACACTGATCACGTGGCTGATGATGCACTAATCACGCTGCTGAACATGAACTCATCAAGTATCTGAGCATGCAGTGATCAGGTGTCTGAATGGGACTGATCATTGACTGATCATGCGCTGATCACGTGGCCTATCAGTGCACTGGTGTGTGCCTCAGGAGGCAATAATCAAAGAGTGAGCAGGCAAGAATCACGCATATCAGCAGGCAAAAATCATGGACTCAGCTGGGGACATCACTGCCTGCTACAGCTGGGACATAATCATGCAGCATAGAAGCAGGAATCACACGGCTCAGCGGGAAATTTTCAAGGCAGATGAGCCGACAGAATCACGCAGCTCATCTGGCAATATCAAGCAGATGAGCACGCAGGAATCATGCAACTCAGCTGGCAATTATCAAGCAAATGAGCATGTAGGAATCACAAGCTCAGCTGGCATTATCAAGCAGATGACAGCAGGAATCACCAGCTCAGCTCCATTAATCAAGCAGACTGAGCAGCAGTAATCACATGAGCTCAGTTCAATGATCAAGCATGATGATCATGCAGATCATGGCACTCAGTGCACTTTCACGTGGCATCATGCACTGATCACGTGGCTATCATACACTGATCACGTGACTGATCATGCACTGATCACGTGGCTATCATACACTGATCACGTGGCTATCATGCACTGATCACGTGACTGTGCATGCACTGATCACGAGGCTATCATGCACTGATCATGTGACTGGGCATGCACTAATCACATAACTGATCATGCACTGATCACGTGGTTATCATGCACTGATCACGTGACTGCACATGCACTGATTCCATGGATGATCATACACTGATCACGTTACTGACCATGGGCTGATCATATGACTCATCATGCCCTGATTACGTGGCTATCATACACTGATCACTTGACTGAGCATGCACAGGTCAGGTGGCTATCATGCAGTGATCACGTGGCTGATCATGCACTTATCACTTTGCTATCATGCACTGATCACTAGACTGCCAATGCACTGATCACGCAACTGATCATGCTCTGATCACGTGGCTATCATGCCCTGATCCCGTGGCTGATCATGCACTGATCAGGTGACTGATCATGAATTAATCACATGGCTATCATGCACTGAACACTTGGCTATCATGCACTGATCATGGGACTCGCATGCACTGATCACGTGGATGATCATACTCTGTTCATGTGACTGATCATGCACTGATCCCGTGATTGATCATGCACTGATCACGTGGCTATCATGCACTGATCAGTTGGCTGATCATTCACTGATCATGCACTGATCACGGGCTGTCATGCACTGATCAAGTGGCTGATCATACACTGATCACGTGACTGACAATACCGTGACCATGTCGCTATCATGCACTGATCACAGGACTCCGCATGCACTGATCACGTGGATGATCATACTCTGTTCACATGACTGATCATGCACTGATCCCGTGATTGATCATGCACTGATCACGTGGCTATCATGCACTGATCAGTTGGCTATCATTCACTGATCACGTGGCTGATCATGCACTGATCACGTGACTGATCATGCACTAATCTCGTGGCTATCATGCACTGATCACGTGGCTGATCATACACTGATAACGTGGCTATCTTGCACTGATCACGTGGCTGATCATGCATTGATCACGTGGCTATCATGCACTGATCACTAGACTGGGCATGTCCTGATCATGTAAATGATTATGCACTGATCACGTGGCTATCATGCACTGATCACGTGGCTTATCATGCACTGATCACTTAGCTATCAGGCACTGATCACGTGACTGCGCATGCACTGATCACATGACAGATCATGCACTGATCACATGACTGAACATGCACTGATCAAATGACAGCGCATGCACTGATCACGTAGCTGATCATACACTGATCACGTGACTTATCATGCACTGATCAGGTGGCTATCATGCACTGATCACGTTGCTGTCATGCACTGATCACGTGGCTTATCATGCACTGACCACTCAGCTATCATGCACTGATCACGTGGCATCATGCACTGATCACGTGGCTGATTCTACAGGAATCACACAGCTCAGCTGGCAATTGTCAAGCAGATGAACAGGCAGAAATCACACAGCTCAGCTGGCAATAATCAAGCAGATGAGCAGACAGGTATCACAAAGCTCAGCTGGCAATTATCAAGCAGATGAGAAGGCAGGAATCACGCGCCTCAGCTGGCAATTATCAAGCAGATGAGCAGGCAGGAATCCCGCATCTCAGCTGGCAGTTATCAAGCAGACAAGCAGGCAGGAATCACGCAGCTCAGATGGCAATAATCAAGCAGATTAGCAGCCGGAAATCACGCAGTTTAGCTGGCAATTATCAAGCACATGAGCAGGCAGGAATCACGCAGCTCAGCTGGCAATTATCAAGCAGATGAGCAGGCAGGAATCACGCACCTCAGCTGGCAATTGTCAAGCAGCAGAGCAGACAGAAATCACACAGATCAGTAGGCCCTGATCACGTGACTGATCACGCACTGTTCACGTGGCTGATCATACACTCATCACATGACTGATCATGCACAGATTACATGGCTATCATTCACTGATCACTTGACTGTGCATGCACTGCTCACGTGGATGATCATACACTGATCACGTGACTGATCATGCACTGATCGAGTAGCTATCATGCACTGATAACGTGGCTGATCATACACTGTTCACCTGACTGGTCATGCACTGATCACCTGGCTATCAGGCGCTGATTATGTGGCTATCGTGCACTGATCACGTGGCTGATCATACACTGATCAGGAGACTCATCATGCACTGAACACCTGGCTCTCATGCACTGATCAAGTAGCTGATCATGCAGTGATCACTTGATTGATCATGCAATGATCACGTGGCTATCATGCACTGATCACGTGGCTGGTCATACACTGATCACGGGACTGATCATGCACTGATCACGTGGCTATCATTCACTGATAACGTGACTGCGCACGCACTGATCCCATGACTAATCATGCACGGATCAAGTGACTGGGAATGCACTGATCACCTGGATGATCATACACTGATCACGTGACAGATCATGCACTGATCAGGTGGCTATCATGCACTGATCACGTTGCTATCATGCACTGATTACGTGACTGCTCGTGCCCTGATCACGTGACTGATCCTACACTGATCAGGTGGCTGATCCTACACTGATCACGTGACTGAGCATGCAGTGATCACGTGTCTGAATGGTGCTGATCATGTGACTGATCATGCGCTGATCACGTGGCTATATGCACTGATGATGTGCCTCAGGAGGCAATAATCAAAGAGCTGAGCAGGCATGAATCACGCAATCAGCAGGCAATGATCATGAAGCTCAGCTGTGATAAATCATGCTGCTCAACTGGCAATATTCAAGCACCTCAGCATGCAGGAATCACACAACCCAAGTGGCAATTGTCAACCAGATGAGCAGGCAAGAATCACGCAGCCCGGCTGACAATTCTTAAGCAGATGAGCAGGCAGGAATAATGCAGCTCAGCTGGCAATAATCAAGCAGATGAGCAGGCAGGAATCACGCAGCTCAGCTGGCAGTTACCAAGCAGATGAGCAGGCAGGAATCACGCAGCTCAGCTGGCAGTTATCAAGCAGATGAGCAGGCAGGAATCACGCAGCTGAGCTGGTAATAATCAAGCAGATGAGCAGCCAGCAATCAGGCAGCTCAGCTGGCAATTATAAAGCAGATGAGCAGGCAGGAATCACACAGCTCAGCTGGTAATTACCAAGCGGATGAGCAGGCAGGAATCACACAGCTCAGCTGGCAATTATCAATCAGATGAGCCGGCAGGAATCATGCAGCTCAGCTGGCAATTGTCAAGCAGCTGAGCAGACAGGAATCACGCAGCTCAGCAGGCCCTAGTCACGTGACTGAGCACGAACAGTTCACGTGCCTGATCATACACTGATCACGTCGATGATCATGCACTGATCACCTGGCTATCATGCACTGATCGTTTGACTGTGCAGGCACTGATTACGTGGATGATCATACACTGATCACGTGAATGATCATGCACTGATCATATGGCTGATCATGCACAGATAAAGTGGCTGATAATGCACTGATCACGTGACTGATCATGCACTGATCACGTGGCTGATCATACACTGATCACGGGACTGATCATGCACAGATCACGTCTCTATCAAGCATTGATCACATGACTGTGCAGGCACTGATTACGTGGATGATCATACACTGATCACGTGAATGATCATGCACTGATCATATGGCTGATCATGCACAGATAAAGTGGCTGATAATGCACTGATCACGTGACTGATCATGCACTGATCACGTGGCTGATCATACACTGATCACGGGACTGATCATGCACAGATCACGTCTCTATCAAGCATTGATCACATGACTGTGCAGGCACTGATTACGTGGATGATCATACACTGATCACGTGAATGATCATGCACTGATCACGTGACAGATCATGCACTTATCACATGACTGATGATGCACTGATCAGTTGGCTATCATGCACTGATCACTTAGCTGATCATGCACTGATCACGTGACTGATCATGCACTGATCAAGATACTGATCATGCACTGATCACTTGACTGGGAATGCACTGCTTACGTGGATGATCATACACTGATCTCATGACAGATCTTGCACTGATCACGTGGCTATCATGCACTGATCAGGTGGCTGATCATGCACTGATTATGTGACTGATCATGCACTAATCACGTAGCTATCATGAAATGATCACGTGATGGCGTATACACTGATCACATGACTGACCATGCACTGATCATGTGGCTATTATGCACTGATCACGTGGCTATCATACACTGCTCACATAACTGATCATGAACCGATCAGATGGCTATCATGCACTGATCACGTGGCTATCCTGCTTTGATCACGTGGTTGATCATGCACTGATCACGGGACTGATCATGCTCTGATCATGAGGCTATCATTCACTGATCACGTAGCTGATCATGGATGGATCTCGTGACTGATCATACACTGATCACGTCACTATAATGCATTGATCACATGAATTCCCATGCACTGATCACGTGGATGATCATACACTGCTCACGTGACAGATCATGCACTGATCACGTGACTGATCATGCACTGATCAGTTGGCTATCATGCACTGATCACGTGACTGCGAATGCACTGATCACGTGGATGATCAGACACTGATCACCTGACTGATCATGCACTGATCATGTCGCTGATCATGCACTGATCATGTGACTGATCATGCATTGATCACATGACTGATCAGGCACTGATTACGTGGCTATCATGCACTGATCCCGTGGCTATCATGCACTGTTTACATGGCTGAACATACACTGATTGCATGGCTGTCATTCACTGATCACTTGACTGTGCATGCACTGATCACGTGGATGACCATACACTGATCACATGACTTGTCATGCACTGATCATGTGGCTGATAATGCACTGATCATGTGACTGATCATGCACTGATCACGTGACTGATCATGCACAGACCACGTGGCTATCACGCACTGATCACTTGACTGTGCATGCACTAATCACGGGGCTGATCATAAACTGATCACGTGACTGATCATGTACAGATCACGTGGCTATCATGAGCTGATCACTTGACTGTGCATGCACCAATCACGTGGATGATCATGCACTGATCAAGTGGTTGATCATGCACTAATCACATGGCTGATCATGAACTGATCACGTGACTGAGCATGCAGTGATCACCTGTCTGAATGTTGCTGATCATGTGAGTGATCATGCACTTATGACGTGGCTATCATGCACTGATGATATGCCTCAGGAGGCAATAATCAAAGAGCTGAGCAGGCATGAGTCACGCAATCAGCAGGCAATAATCATGGACATAAGCTGTGTTGAATCATGCTGCTCAGCTGGCAATAATCAAGCAGCTGAGCAGGCATGAATCACACGGCTTAGCTCGCAATTGTCAAGCAGATGAGCAGGCAGGAATCACGCAGCTCAGCTGGCAATTATCAAGCAGATGAGCAGACAGGTATCACGCAGCTCAGCTGGCAATTATGAAGCAGATGAACAGGCAGGAATCACGCAGCTCAGCTGGCAATAATCAAGCAGATGAGCAGGCAGGAATCACGCAGCTCAGCTGGCAATTATCAAGCAGATGAGCAGGCAGGAATCACTCAGCTCAGCTGGCAATTGTAAAGCAGCTGAGCAGACAGGAATCACGCAGCTCAGTAGGCCCTGGTCACATGACTCAACACGCACTCTTCATGTGGCTGATCATACCCTGATCACAGGACAGATCATGCACTGATCACATGGCTATAATTCACTGATCACTTGACTGTGTATGCACTGATCACGTGGATGATCATATACTGAACACGTTACTGATCATGCACTGATCATGTGGCTGATCATGCACTGATAAAATGGCTGATAATGCACTGATCACGTGACTGATCATGCACTGATCACGTGGCTATTGTGCACTGATCACGTGACTGCACATGCACTGATCACGTAACTGTATGCACTGATCACGTAGTTATCACTCACTGATCACGTGGCTGATCATACACTGATCAGGTGACTGGGCATACACTGATCAGGTGTCTCATCATACACTGATCACGTGGCCGATCATGCACTAATCACGTTGCTGAACATGAACTTATCACGTGACTGAGCATGCAGTGTTCACATGTCTGAATGGCGATGATCATGTCACTGATCATGTGCTGATCACGTGGCTATCATGCACTGACCATGTGCCTCAGGAGGCAATAATCAAAGAGCTGAGCAGGCACGAATCATGCAATCAGCAGGCAATAATCATGGATTTCTGCTGTAATGAATCATGTGGCTGAACTGGCAAAACTCAAGAAGCTGAGAAGGTAGGAATAACACGGCTCAGCTGGCAATTTTCAAGCTGATGAGCAGGCAGGAATCATGCATCTCAGCTAGCAAAAATCAAGCAGATGAGCAGACAGGTATCATACAGCTCAGCTGGCAATTATCAAGCAGATGTGCAGACAGGAATCACGCAGTTCAGCTGGCAGTTAACAAGCAGATGAGCAGGCAGGAGTCACGCAGCTCAGCTGGCAATAATCAAGCAGATTAGCAGGCAGAAATCATGAAGATCAGCTGGCAAATATAAAGCAGATGAGCAGCCATGAATCACGCAGCTCACGTGTCAATTATCCAGCAGATGAGCAGGCAGGAATCACACAGCTCAGCTGGCAATTATCAAGCAGATGAGCAGGCAGGAATCATGCAGCTCAGCTGGCAATTGTCAAGCAGATGAGCAGACAGGAATCACGCAGCTCAGCAGGCCCTAATCAGGTGACTGAGCACGCACTGTTCACGTGGCTGATCATACACTGATCACGTGACTGATCATGCACTGATCACCTGGCTATCATGAACTGATCACGTAGCTGATCATGCACTAATCACGTCGCTATCATGCACTGAAAAGTGACTGGGCATGCACTGATCACGTGGATGATCATACACTGATCACGTGACAGATCATGCACTGAACACGTGACTGATCAGGCACTGATCAGGTGGCTATCATGCACTGCTCACGTGGCAGATAATGCACTGATCATGTGACTGATCATGCAATGATCACGTAGTTATCCTGATCACATGACTGAGTATGAACTGATCACGAGACTGATCATGCACTGATCACGTGGCTATTATGCACTGATCACGTGGTTATTCATACACTGATCACGCACTGATCACGTGGTTCTTATGCACTGATCACGTGGCTGATCATGTACTGATCACCTAGCTATAATGCACTGATCACGTGACTGCACATGCACTGATCACGTGGATATCATACACCAATCACATGACAGGTCATGCACTGAACACGTGACTGATCATGCACTGATCAGGTGGCTATCATGCACTGATCACGTGGCTATAATGCACTGATCACGTGCCTGATCATACACTGATCACGGGACTGATCATGCACTGTTCACGTGGCTATCATTCACTGATCACCTGGCTGAACATGGACTGATCACGTGGATGATCATACACTGATCATGTGACAGATCATACACCAATCACGTCACTATCATGCATTGATCACATGACTGCCCATGCACTGATCACGTGGATGATCATACACTGATCACGTGACAGATCACGCACTGATCAGGTGGCTGATCAAACAATGATCATGAAACTGATCGTGCACTGATCACGTGGCTGATCATGCACTCATCACATAGCTCTAATACACTGATCACGTGACTGCACATGCACTGATCACCTGGATTTCATACACTGATCACGTGACAAATCATTCACTGATCACGTGACTGATCATGCAAAAATCAGTTGGCTATCATGCACTGATTACGTGGCTGAACTGGCAATTATCAAGCAGATGAGCAGGCAAGAATCACTCAGATCAGCTGGCAATTATCAAGCAGCTGAGAAGGCAGGAATCACACGGCTCAGTTGGCAAATGTCAAGCAGAGGAGCAGGCAGGAATCACGCAGCTCAGCTGGCAATATCAGGCAGATGAGCAGGCATGTATCATGCAGCTCAGCTCGCAATTATCAAGCAGATGAGCAGGCAGGAATCACGCAACTCAGCTGGCAATTATCAAGCAGATGAGCAGATAGGAATCACAGAGCTCAGCTGCCAGTTATCAAGCAGATGAGCAGGCAGGAAACATGCAGCTCACCTGGCAATAATCAACCAGATGAGCAGCCAGGAATCACGCAGCTCAGCTGGCAATTATCAAGCAGAGGAGCAGGCAGGAATCATGCAACTCAGCAGGCAATTATCAAGCAAATGAGCAGGTAGGAGTCACGCAGCTCAGCTGGCAGTTATCAAGCAGATGAGCAGGCAGGATTCATGCAGCTCAGCTGGAAATTATCAAGCAGATGAGAAGGCAGAAATTAGGCAGCTCATCTGACACTCATCAAACAGATGAGAAGTCAGGAATCACGCAGCTCAGCTGGCAATTTTCAAGCAGCTGAGCAGGCAGGAATCACGCAGCTCAGCAGGCCTTAATCACGTGACTGAGCACGCACTGTTCACGTGGCTGATCATACACTGATCACGTGACTGATCATGCACTGATCACCTGGCTATCATGAACTGATCACGTAGCTGATCATGCACTAATCACATCGCTATCATGCACTGAAAAGTGACTGGGCATGCACTGATCACGTGGATGATCATACACTGATCACGTGACAGATCATGCACTGAACACGTGACTGATCAGGCACTGATCAGGTGGCTATCATGCACTGCTCACGTGGCAGATAATGCACTGATCATGTGACTGATCATGCAATGATCACGTAGTTATCCTGATCACATGACTGAGTATGAACTGATCACGAGACTGATCATGCACTGATCACGTGGCTATTATGCACTGATCACGTGGTTATTCATACACTGATCACGCACTGATCACGTGGTTCTTATGCACTGATCACGTGGCTGATCATGTACTGATCACCTAGCTATAATGCACTGATCACGTGACTGCACATGCACTGATCACGTGGATATCATACACCAATCACATGACAGGTCATGCACTGAACACGTGACTGATCATGCACTGATCAGGTGGCTATCATGCACTGATCACGTGGCTATAATGCACTGATCACGTGCCTGATCATACACTGATCACGTGACTGCACATGCACTGATCACGTGGATATCATACACCGATCACATGACAGGTCATGCACTGAACACGTGACTGATCATGCACTGATCAGGTGGCTATCATGCACTGATCACGTGGCTATAATGCACTGATCACGTGCCTGATCATACACTGATCACGGGACTGATCATGCACTGTTCACGTGGCTATCATTCACTGATCACCTGGCTGAACATGGACTGATCACGTGGATGATCATACACTGATCATGTGACAGATCATACACCGATCACGTCACTATCATGCATTGATCACATGACTGCCCATGCACTGATCACATGGATGATCATACACTGATCACGTGACAGATCACGCACTGATCAGGTGGCTGATCAAACACTGATCATGAAACTGATCGTGCACTGATCACGTGGCTGATCATGCACTCATCACATAGCTCTAATACACTGATCACGTGACTGCACATGCACTGATCACCTGGATTTCATACACTGATCACGTGACAAATCATTCACTGATCACGTGACTGATCATGCAAAAATCAGTTGGCTATCATGCACTGATTACGTGGCTGAACTGGCAATTATCAAGCAGATGAGCAGGCAAGAATCACTCAGATCAGCTGGCAATTATCAAGCAGCTGAGAAGGCAGGAATCACACGGCTCAGTTGGCAAATGTCAAGCAGAGGAGCAGGCAGGAATCACGCAGCTCAGCTGGCAATATCAGGCAGATGAGCAGGCATGTATCATGCAGCTCAGCTCGCAATTATCAAGCAGATGAGCAGCCAGGAATCAAGCAACTCAGCTGGCAATTATCAAGCAGATGAGCAGATAGGAATCACAGAGCTCAGCTGCCAGTTATCAAGCAGATGAGCAGGCAGGAAACATGCAGCTCACCTGGCAATAATCAACCAGATGAGCAGCCAGGAATCACGCAGCTCAGCTGGCAATTATCAAGCAGAGGAGCAGGCAGGAATCATGCAACTCAGCAGGCAATTATCAAGCAAATGAGCAGGTAGGAGTCACGCAGCTCAGCTGGCAGTTATCAAGCAGATGAGCAGGCAGGATTCATGCAGCTCAGCTGGAAATTATCAAGCAGATGAGAAGGCAGAAATTAGGCAGCTCATCTGACACTCATCAAACAGATGAGAAGTCAGGAATCACGCAGCTCAGCTGGCAATTTTCAAGCAGCTGAGCAGGCAGCAATCATGCACCTCAGCTGGCAATTGTCAACCAGATGAGCAGGCAAGAATCATGTATCCCAGCTGGCAATTTTCAGGCAGATGAGTACGCAGGAATCACGCAGCTCAGCTGGCAATTATCAAGCAGATGAGCAGCCAGGAACCACGCAGCTTAGCTGGCAATTATCAAGCAGATGAGCAGGCAGGAATCATGCAACTCAGCATGCAATTATCAAGCAAATGAGCAGGTAGGAGTCACGCAGCTCAGCTGGCAGTTTTCAAGCAGATGAGCAGGCAGGATTCATGCAGCTCAGCTGGCAATAATCAAGCAGATGAGCAGGCAGGAATCACGCAGCTCAGCTGGAAATTATCAAGCAGATGAGCAGGCAGGAATCACACAGCTCAGCTGGCCATTATCAAGCACATTAGCAGGCAGGAATCACTCAGTTCAGCTGGCAATTGTCAAGCAGCTGAGCAGACAGGAATCACGCAGCTCAGTAGGCCCTGATCACGAGACTCAGCATGCACTGTTCACGTGGCTGATCATACACTGATCACGTGACTGATCATGCACTGATCATGTGACTGATCATACACTGATCACATGGCTGATCGTACACAGATCACATGACTGATCATGCACTGAACACCTGGCTCTCATGCACTGATCACGTGGCTCTCATGCACTGATCACGTGGCTGATCATGCACATATCACGTGACTGATCATGCACTGATCACCTGGCTATCATGCACTGATCACGTGGCTATCATGCACTGATCACGTGGCTGATCATAGAATGTTCACGTGACTGATCATACACTGATCACGTGGCTATCATCTACTGATCACGTGACTGATCATGCACTGATCACGTGGCTATCATTCACTGATCATGTAGGTATCATTCACTGATCACGTGGCTGATCATACACTTTTCACGTGACTGATCATGGACTGATCACCTGGCTATCATGCACTGATCACGTAGCTGATCATGCACTGATCATGTGACTGATCATGCACTGATCACGTGGCTATAATGGACTGATAATATGGCTGATCATGAACTGAAAACGTGACTGATCATGCACTGATCACGTGGCTCTCATTCCCTGATCACGTGACTGCACATGCACAGATAACGTGGATGAACATACAGTGATCACGTGACAGATTATGCACAGATCACGTGACTGATCACGCACTGATCAGGTGGCTATCATGCACTGATCACATGGCTATAATGCACTGATTACGTGGCTCGTCATACAGTGATCACGTGAATGATCATACCTTGATCACGTGGCTGATCATGAACTGATCCGGTGACTGAGCATGCACTGAGTACGTGACTGAATGAGACTGATCATGTGACTGATCATGCGCTGGTCACGTGGCTATCATGCACTGATGATGTGCCTCAGGAGGCAATAATCAAAGAGCTGAACAGGCAGGAATCACGTATTCAGCTGGCAATAATCATGGAGCTCAGCTGTGACGAATCATGCTGCTCAACTGGCAATAATCAAGCAGCTCAGCAGGCAGGAATCACACAACTCAGCTGGCAATTGTCAAGCAGATGAGCAGGCAGGAATCACACAGCTCAGCTGGCAATAATCAAGCAGATGAGAAGGCAGGAATCACGCAGCTCAGCTGTCAATCATCAAACAGAGGAGAAGGCAGAAATTACGCAGCTCAGCTGGGAATCATCAAACAGATGAGAAGGCAGGAATCACGCAGCTCAGCTGGCAATTATCAAGCAGATGAGAAGGCAGGATCATGCAGCTCAGCTGGCAAATATCAAACAGATGAGCAGGCAGGAATCACGCAGCTCAGCTGGCAATTATCAAGCGGATGAGCAGGCAGGAATCATGCAGCTCAGCTGGCAATTATCAAGCAGATGAGCAGCCAGGAACCACGCAGCTTAGCTGGCAATTATCAAGCAGATGAGCAGGCGGGAATCATGCAGCTCAGCTGGCAATAATCAAGCAGATGAGCAGGCAGGAATCACGCAGCTCAGCTGGCAATTATCAAGCAGATGAGCAGGCAGGAATCACACAGCTCAGCTGGCCATTATCAAGCACATTAGCAGGCAGGAATCACTCAGTTCAGCTGGCAATTGTCAAGCAGCTGAGCAGACAGGAATCACGCAGCTCAGTAGGCCCTGATCACATGACTCAGCATGCACTGATGACGTGGCTGATCATACACTGAACACGTGACTGATCATGCACTGATCATTTGGCTGATCATGCACTGATAAAGTGGCTTATCATACACTGATCACATGACTGATCATGCACTGATCATTTGGCTGATCATGCACTGATAAAGTGGCTATCATGCACTGATCACCTGACTGGGCATGCACTGATGATGTGGATGATCATACACTGATCACGTGGCTATGATGCACTGATCACATGGCTGATCATACAATGATCACTTGATTGATCATGCACTGATCACGTGGCTATCATGCACTTATCACGTGCCTGCGCATGCACTGATCACGGAACTGATCATGCACTGATCACGTGGCTCTCATGCACTGATCACGTGACTGATCATGCACTGACAAAGTGGCTGATCATGCACTGGTCACGTGGCTATCATGAACTGATCAGGTGGCTGATCATACAATGATCACTTGATTGATCATGCACTGATCACGTGGCTATCATGCACTTATCACGTGCCTGCGCATGCACTGATCACGTGGCTATCATGCACTGATCACGTGACTGATCATGCACTGACAAAGTGGCTGATCATGCACTGATCACGTGGCTATCATGCTCTGATCACTTGAATGCGCATGCACTAATCACATGGATGATCATTCACTGATCACGTGGCTGATCATGCACTAATCATATGGCTGATCATGAACTGATCACGTGACTGAGTATGCAGTGATCACGCGTCTGAAGGGTGCTGATCATATGACTGATCATGCGCTGATCACGTAGATATCATGCACTGATGATGTGCCTAAGGAGGCAATAATCAAAGAGCTGAGCAGGCAGGAATCACGCAATTAGCAGGCACTTGTCAGGCAGCTGAGTAGACAGGAATCACGCAGCTCAGTAGGCCCTGATCACGAGACTCAGCATGCACTGTTCAAGTGGCTGATCATACACTGATCACGTGACTGATCATGCACTGGTGACGTGACTGAACATGCACTGATCACATAGCTATCATGCACTGATCATGTGTCTGCACAGGCACTAATCACGTGACTGATTATGCACTCATCACATGGCTACCATGCACTGATCCCATGGCTGATCATACACTGATCACCAAACTGAACATGCACTGAACAAGTGGCTATCATTCACTGGTCACGTGACTGCCCATGCAGTGATCACCTGACTGATCATGGACAGATCACGTGGCTATCATGCACTGATCAAGTGGCTGATCATACACTGATCACGTGACTGATCATGCAATGATCATGTAACTGATCATGCACGGATAACGTGGCTATCATGCAGTGATCACCTGGCTGATCATGCAATGATCACGGACTTATTATGCACTGATCCCGTAGCTATCATGCACTGATCACGTGACTGCACATTCCCTGGTCACGTGACTTATCATGCACTGATCACGTGGCTGACCATGCACTGATCACGTGGCTGATCATACACTGATCACGTGGCTGATGATGCACTAATCACGCTGCTGAACATGAACTCATCAAGTATCTGAGCATGCAGTGATCAGGTGTCTGAATGGCACTGATCATGTGACTGATCATGCGCTGATCACTTGGCTATCATGCACTGATGATGTGCCTCAGGAGGCAATAATCAAAGAGCTGAGCAGGCACGAATCACGCAATCAGCAGGCAATAATCATGCACCTCAGCCGTGACGATTCATTCTGCTCAGCTGGCAATGATCAAGCAGATTGGAAGGCAGAAATAACACAGATCAGCTGGCAATTATCAAGCAGATGAGCAGGAAGAAACCACACATCTCAGCTAGCAATTATCCAGCAGATGAGCAAGCAGGAATAACGCAGCTAAACTGGCAATTGTCACTCAGCTGAGTAGACAGGAATCACGCAGCTCAGCAGGCCCTGATCAAGTGACATCATGAACTGTTCAAGTGGCTGTTCATACACTGATCACGTGACTGATCATGCACTGATCACATGACTGTTCATACACTGATCACATGACTGATCATGCACTGATCAAGTGGCCATCATGCACTGTTCACGTGGCCATCATGCACTGATCACGTGGCTATCATACACTGATCACGTGACTGATCATGCACTGATCACGTGGCTATCATACACTGATCACGTGGCTATCATGCACTGATCACGTGACTGTGCATGCACTGATCACGAGGCTATCATGCACTGATCATGTGACTGGGCATGCACTAATCACATAACTGATCATGCACTGATCACGTGGTTATCATGCACTGATCACGTGACTGCACATGCACTGATTCCATGGATGATCATACACTGATCACGTTACTGACCATGGGCTGATCATATGACTCATCATGCCCTGATTACGTGGCTATCATACACTGATCACTTGACTGAGCATGCACAGGTCAGGTGGCTATCATGCAGTGATCACGTGGCTGATCATGCACTTATCACTTTGCTATCATGCACTGATCACTAGACTGCCAATGCACTGATCACGCAACTGATCATGCTCTGATCACGTGGCTATCATGCCCTGATCCCGTGGCTGATCATGCACTGATCAGGTGACTGATCATGAATTAATCACATGGCTATCATGCACTGAACACTTGGCTATCATGCACTGATCATGGGACTCGCATGCACTGATCACGTGGATGATCATACTCTGTTCATGTGACTGATCATGCACTGATCCCGTGATTGATCATGCACTGATCACGTGGCTATCATGCACTGATCAGTTGGCTGATCATTCACTGATCATGCACTGATCACGGGGCTGTCATGCACTGATCAAGTGGCTGATCATACACTGATCACGTGACTGACAATACCGTGACCATGTCGCTATCATGCACTGATCACAGGACTCGCATGCACTGATCACGTGGATGATCATACTCTGTTCACATGACTGATCATGCACTGATCCCGTGATTGATCATGCACTGATCACGTGGCTATCATGCACTGATCAGTTGGCTATCATTCACTGATCACGTGGCTGATCATGCACTGATCACGTGACTGATCATGCACTAATCTCGTGGCTATCATGCACTGATCACGTGGCTGATCATACACTGATAACGTGGCTATCTTGCACTGATCACGTGGCTGATCATGCATTGATCACGTGGCTATCATGCACTGATCACTAGACTGGGCATGTCCTGATCATGTAAATGATTATGCACTGATCACGTGGCTATCATGCACTGATCACGTGGCTTATCATGCACTGATCACTTAGCTATCAGGCACTGATCACGTGACTGCGCATGCACTGATCACATGACAGACCATGCACTGATCACATGACTGAACATGCACTGATCAAATGACAGCGCATGCACTGATCACGTAGCTGATCATACACTGATCACGTGACTTATCATGCACTGATCAGGTGGCTATCATGCACTGATCACGTTGCTGTCATGCACTGATCACGTGGCTTATCATGCACTGACCACTCAGCTATCATGCACTGATCACGTGGCTATCATGCACTGATCACGTGGCTGATTATACACTGATCACATGATTGATCATGCCCTGATCAAATGACAGCGCATGCACTGATCACCTAACTGATCATACACTGATCACGTGGCTGATGATGCACTGATCACGCTGCTGATCATGAACTCATCAAGTATCTGAGCATGCAGTGGTCAGGTGTCTGAATGGCACTGATCATGTGACTGATCATGCGCTGATCACTTGGCTATCATGCACTGATGATGTGCCTCAGGAGGCAATAATCAAAGAGCTGAGCAGGCACAAATCATGCAATCAGCAGGCAATAATCATGCACCTCAGCTGTGACGATTCATTCTGCTCGGCTGGCAATTATCAAGCAGATGAGCAGGAAGAAACCACACAGCTCAGCTAGCAATTATGCAGCAGATGAGCAAGCAGGAATAACGCAGCTAAGCTGGCAATTGTCACTCAGCTGAGTAGACAGGAATCACGCAGCTCAGCAGGCCCTGATCACGTGAGATCATGAACTCTTCAGGTGGCTGATCATACACTGATCACGTGACTGATCATGCACTGATCACATGACTGTTCATACACTGATCACATGACTGATCATGCACTGATCAAGTGGCCATCATGCACTGATCACGTGGCTATCATACACTGATCACGTGACATCATGCACTTATCACGTGGCTATCATGCACTGATTACGTGGCTATCATGCACTGATCACGTGACTGTGCATGCACTGATCACATAACTGATTATGCACTTATCACGTGGCTGTCATGCACTGATCACGTGACTGCCCATGCACTTATCACATAACTGATCATGCACTGATGACGAGGCTATCATGCACTGATCGCGTGTCTGTGCATGCTCTAATCACATAACTGATCATGCACTGATCACGTGACTGCACATGCACTGATCACATGGATGATCATACACTGATCACTTTACTGACCATGGGCTGATCTTATGACTCATCATGCCCTGATTACGTGGCTATCATACACTGATCATTTGACTGATCATGCACAGATCAGGTGGCTATCATGCAGTGATCACGTGGCTGATCATGCACTTATCACTTGGCTACCATGCACTGATCCCAGGGCTGATCATACACTGATCACGTAACTGAACATGCACTGAACAAGTGGCTATCATGCACTGATCACGTGACAGATCATGCCCTGATCATGTGACTGATCATGCACTGATCACGTGGCTATCATGCACTGATCAGGTGGCTAGTATGCACTGGACAGGTGGATATCATTCATTGATAACGTGTCTGATCATGCACTGATCACGTGAATGATCATGCACTGATCATGTGACTAATTATGCACTGATCACGTGGCTATTATGCACTGATCAGGTGGCTATCATTCACTGATCAGGTGGCTATAATGCAGTGCTCACGTGGCTAATCATGCACTGATCAGGTGGCTATCATGCACTGATAACATGAATGGGCATGCACTGATCACGTAACTGATCTTGCACTGATCACGTGACTGATCATGCACTGATCACGTGGCTATCATGCACTGATCAGGTGGCTATCATTCATTGATCACGTGACTGATCATGCACTGATGACGTGACTGCCTGTGCACTGAACACGTAACTGATCATGCACTGATCACGGGGCTATCATGCACTGATCAGGTGGCTATCATTCACTGGTCACGTGGCTGATCATGTACTGATCATGTGAATGATCATGCACTAATCACGTGGCTATCATGCCCGGATCACGTGACTGCGCATGCACTGATCACGTAACGGATCATGCACTGATAATGTGTCTGATGATGCACTGATCAGGTGGCTATCATGCACTGATCACGTGGCTATCATGCACTGATCACGTGGCTGATCATGCACTGATCACGTGACTGATCATTCACTGATAATGTAGCTATCATGCACTGATCAGGTGGCTATTATGCACTGATAACATGAATGGGCATGCACTGATCACGTAACTGATCTTGCACTGATCACGTGACTGATCATGCACTGATCACGTGGCTATCATGCACTGATCAGGTGGCTATCATTCATTGATCACGTGACTGATCATGCACTGATGACGTGACTGCCTGTGCACTGAACACGTAACTGATCATGCACTGATCACGTGGCTATCATACACTGATCAAGGGGCTCTCATTCACTGATCAAGTGGATAACATGCACTGAACACGTGTCTGATCATACACTGATCAGGTGACTATCATGCCCTTTTCAGGTGGCTATCATTCATTGCTCACGTGGCTGATCCTGCACTGATCACATAGCTATCATGCACTGATCACGTGACTGCCCATGCACAGATCACATAACTGATCATGCACTGATCACGTGACTGATTATGCACTGATCACGTGGCTATCACGCACTGATCAGGTGGCTAACATGCACTGATCAGGTGGCTCTCATTCACTGATCACGTGACTGATCTTGCACTGATCAAGTGGCTGATCATGCACTGATCAGGTGCCTATCATTCACTGATCACATGACTGATCATGCACTGATCACGTGACTGATCATGCACTGATCACGTGGCTATCATGCACTGACCAGGTGGCTATCATGCACTAATCAGGTGGCTATCATGCACTGCTCTCGTGGCTGATCATGCACTGATCACGTAACTATCATGCACTGCTCCCGTGTCAGATCATGCACTGATCACGTGACTGATCATGCACTGATTACGTGGCTATCATGCACTGCTCAGGTGGCTATCATGCACTGATTAGGTGGCTATCATTCACTGATCACGTGACTGATCATGCACTGATCATGTGACTGCGCATGCACTGATCATGAAACTGATCATGCACTGATCAGGTGACTGATCATGCACTGATTACGTGACTGATCATGCACTGATCACGTGGCTATCATGACTGATCAGGTGGCAATCATGCACTGATCAGGTGGCTATCATTCACTGATCACGTGACTGATCATGCACTGATCATGTGACTAATTAGCACTGATCACGTGGCTATTATGCACTGATCAGGTGGCTATCATTCACTGATCAGGTGGCTATCATGCAGTGCTCACGTGGCTAATCATGCACTGATCATATAGCTACCATGCACTGATAACATGAATGGGCATGCACTGATCACGTAACTGATCTTGCACTGATCACGTGACTGATCATGCACTGATAACGTGGCTATCATGCACTGATCAGGTGGCTATCATTCATTGATCATGTGACTGATCATGCACTGATGACGTGACTGCCTGTGCACTGAACACATAACTGATCATGCACTGATCACGGGGCTATCATGCACTGATCAGGTTGGCTATCATTCACTGGTCACGTGGCTGATCATGTACTGATCATGTGAATGATCATGCACTAATCACGTGGCTATCATGCCCGGATCACGTGACTGATCATGCACTTTCACGTGGCTATAATGCACGAGTCACGTGACTGATCATGCACTGATCACGTGGCTATCATGCACTGATCACGTGGCTGATTGTACACTGCTAACGTAACTGATCATGCACTGATCACGTGGCTATCATGCTCTACTCAGGTGGCTGATCATGCGCTGATCACGTAGCTATCACGCACTGATCACGTGACTGCCCATGCACTGATCACGTAATTGATCATGCACTGATCACGTGACTGGTCAGGCACTGATCACGTGGCTATCACACACTGATCAGGTGGCTATCATGCACTGATCAGGTGGCTATCATTCACTGATCACGTGACAGATCATGGACTGATCATGTGACTGATCCTGCACTGATCATGTGGCTATCATTCACTGATCAGGTGTCTATCATGCACTGATGAGGTGGCTATCATTCACTGATCACGTGACTGATCATGCACTGATCATGTGACTAATTATGCACTGATCACGTGGCTATTATGCACTGATCAGGTGACTATCATTCACTGATCAGGTGGCTATCATGCAGTGCTCACGTGGCTAATCATGCACTGATCATATAGCTACCATGCACTGATAACATGAATGGGCATGCACTGATCACGTAACTGATCTTGCACTGATCACGTGACTGCACATGCACTGATCACGTGGCTATCATGCACTGATCACGTGGCTGATCATGCACTGATCACGTGACTGATCATTCACTGATAATGTAGCTATCATGCACTGATCAGGTGGCTATCATGCACTGATCACGTGGCTATCATGCACTGATCACGTGGCTATCATTCACTGATCACGTGGCTGAACATTCAGTGATCATGTAGCTTTACTGCACTGATCACGTGACTGTGCATTCAGTGATCACGTAGATATCATACACTAATCACGTGACAGATCATGCACTGATCACGAGACTGATCATGCTCTGATAATTTGGGTGATCATGCACTAATCACGGACTGATGACACACTGATTTCGTGGTTACCATGCACTGATAAGGTGGCTATGATACCCTGATCACGTGGCTGATCATACACTGATCAGGTGACTATCATGCCCTTTTCAGGTGGCTATCATTCATTGATCACGTGGCTGATCATGAACTGATCACGTGACTGATCATGCACTTATCACGTGGCTATAATGCACGAGTCACGTGACTGATCATGCACTGATCACGTGGCTATCATGCACTGATCACGTGGCTATCATGCTCTACCCAGGTGGCTGACCATGGGCTGATCACGTAACTATCACGCACTGATCACGTGACTGCCCATGCACTGACCACGTAATTGATCATGCACTGATCACGTGGCTATCACGCACTGATCAGGTGGCTATCATGCACTGATCAGGTGGCTATCATTCACTGATCACGTGACAGATCATGCACTGATCATGTGACTGATCCTGCACTGATCATGTGGCTATCATTCACTGATCAGGTGTCTATCATGCACTGATGAGGTGGCTATCATTCAGTGATCACGTGAATGCCCATGCACTGATCACGTGACTGATCATGGACTGATCACGTGACTGATCATGCACTGATCACGTGGCTATCGTGCACTGATCACTTGGCTATCATTTACTGATCACCAGGTTGAGCATACACTGATCACGTGACTGAGCATGCACTGATCACGTCGCTATCATGCACTGATCACATGACTGATCATGCTCTGATCACGTGGATTTTCATACTCTGTTCACGTGACTGATCATGCACTGATCACGAGACTGATCATGCACTGATCACCTGGCTATCATGCACTGATCTGGTGGCTATCATGCACTGATCACGTGACTGATCATGCACCGATCACGTGACTGATCATGCACTGATCATGTGGCTGATCACGTGACTGATGATGGACTGATCACGTGGCTATCATGCACTGATCAGGTGGCTATCATTCACTGATCACGTGGCTGATCATGCACCGATCACGTGACTGATCATGCACTGATCATGTGACTGTTCACATGACTGATGATGGACTGATCACGTGGCTATCAGGCACTGATCAGGTGGCTATCATTCACTGATCACGTGGCTGATCATGCACTGATCACATAGCTATCATGCACTGATCACGTGACTGCCCATGCACAGATCACATAACTGATCATGCACTGATCACGTGACTGATTATGCACTGATCACGTGGCTATCACGCACTGATCAGGTGGCTAACATGCACTGATCAGGTGGCTCTCATTCACTGATCACGTGACTGATCTTGCACTGATCAAGTGGCTGATCATGCACTGATCAGGTGCCTATCATTCACTGATCACATGACTGATCATGCACTGATCACGTGACTGATCATGCACTGATCACGTGGCTATCATGCACTGACCAGGTGGCTATCATGCACTAATCAGGTGGCTATCATGCACTGCTCTCGTGGCTGATCATGCACTGATCACGTAACTATCATGCACTGCTCCCGTGTCAGATCATGCACTGATCACGTGACTGATCATGCACTGATTACGTGGCTATCATGCACTGCTCAGGTGGCTATCATGCACTGATTAGGTGGCTATCATTCACTGATCACGTGACTGATCATGCACTGATCATGTGACTGCGCATGCACTGATCATGAAACTGATCATGCACTGATCAGGTGACTGATCATGCACTGATTACGTGACTGATCATGCACTGATCACGTGGCTATCATGAACTGATCAGGTGGCAATCATGCACTGATCAGGTGGCTATCATTCACTGATCACGTGACTGATCATGCACTGATCATGTGACTAATTATGCACTGATCACGTGGCTATTATGCACTGATCAGGTGGCTATCATTCACTGATCAGGTGGCTATCATGCAGTGCTCACGTGGCTAATCATGCACTGATCATATAGCTACCATGCACTGATAACATGAATGGGCATGCACTGATCACGTAACTGATCTTGCACTGATCACGTGACTGATCATGCACTGATAACGTGGCTATCATGCACTGATCAGGTGGCTATCATTCATTGATCATGTGACTGATCATGCACTGATGACGTGACTGCCTGTGCACTGAACACATAACTGATCATGCACTGATCACGGGGCTATCATGCACTGATCAGGTGGCTATCATTCACTGGTCACGTGGCTGATCATGTACTGATCATGTGAATGATCATGCACTAATCACGTGGCTATCATGCCCGGATCACGTGACTGATCATGCACTTATCACGTGGCTATAATGCACGAGTCACGTGACTGATCATGCACTGATCACGTGGCTATCATGCACTGATCACGTGGCTGATTGTACACTGCTAACGTAACTGATCATGCACTGATCACGTGGCTATCATGCTCTACTCAGGTGGCTGATCATGCGCTGATCACGTAGCTATCACGCACTGATCACGTGACTGCCCATGCACTGATCACGTAATTGATCATGCACTGATCACGTGACTGGTCAGGCACTGATCACGTGGCTATCACACACTGATCAGGTGGCTATCATGCACTGATCAGGTGGCTATCATTCACTGATCACGTGACAGATCATGGACTGATCATGTGACTGATCCTGCACTGATCATGTGGCTATCATTCACTGATCAGGTGTCTATCATGCACTGATGAGGTGGCTATCATTCACTGATCACGTGACTGATCATGCACTGATCATGTGACTAATTATGCACTGATCACGTGGCTATTATGCACTGATCAGGTGACTATCATTCACTGATCAGGTGGCTATCATGCAGTGCTCACGTGGCTAATCATGCACTGATCATATAGCTACCATGCACTGATAACATGAATGGGCATGCACTGATCACGTAACTGATCTTGCACTGATCACGTGACTGCACATGCACTGATCACGTGGCTATCATGCACTGATCACGTGGCTGATCATGCACTGATCACGTGACTGATCATTCACTGATAATGTAGCTATCATGCACTGATCAGGTGGCTATCATGCACTGATCACGTGGCTATCATGCACTGATCACGTGGCTATCATTCACTGATCACGTGGCTGAACATTCAGTGATCATGTAGCTTTACTGCACTGATCACGTGACTGTGCATTCAGTGATCACGTAGATATCATACACTAATCACGTGACAGATCATGCACTGATCACGAGACTGATCATGCTCTGATAATTTGGGTGATCATGCACTAATCACGGACTGATGACACACTGATTTCGTGGTTACCATGCACTGATAAGGTGGCTATGATACCCTGATCACGTGGCTGATCATACACTGATCAGGTGACTATCATGCCCTTTTCAGGTGGCTATCATTCATTGATCACGTGGCTGATCATGAACTGATCACGTGACTGATCATGCACTTATCACGTGGCTATAATGCACGAGTCACGTGACTGATCATGCACTGATCACGTGGCTATCATGCACTGATCACGTGGCTATCATGCTCTACCCAGGTGGCTGACCATGGGCTGATCACGTAACTATCACGCACTGATCACGTGACTGCCCATGCACTGACCACGTAATTGATCATGCACTGATCACGTGGCTATCACGCACTGATCAGGTGGCTATCATGCACTGATCAGGTGGCTATCATTCACTGATCACGTGACAGATCATGCACTGATCATGTGACTGATCCTGCACTGATCATGTGGCTATCATTCACTGATCAGGTGTCTATCATGCACTGATGAGGTGGCTATCATTCAGTGATCACGTGAATGCCCATGCACTGATCACGTGACTGATCATGGACTGATCACGTGACTGATCATGCACTGATCACGTGGCTATCGTGCACTGATCACTTGGCTATCATTTACTGATCACCAGGTTGAGCATACACTGATCACGTGACTGAGCATGCACTGATCACGTCGCTATCATGCACTGATCACATGACTGATCATGCTCTGATCACGTGGATTTTCATACTCTGTTCACGTGACTGATCATGCACTGATCACGAGACTGATCATGCACTGATCACCTGGCTATCATGCACTGATCTGGTGGCTATCATGCACTGATCACGTGACTGATCATGCACCGATCACGTGACTGATCATGCACTGATCATGTGGCTGATCACGTGACTGATGATGGACTGATCACGTGGCTATCATGCACTGATCAGGTGGCTATCATTCACTGATCACGTGGCTGATCATGCACCGATCACGTGACTGATCATGCACTGATCATGTGACTGTTCACATGACTGATGATGGACTGATCACGTGGCTATCAGGCACTGATCAGGTGGCTATCATTCACTGATCACGTGGCTGATCATGCACCGATCACGTGACTGACCATGCACTGATCATGTGACTGTTCACATGACTGATGATGGACTGATCACGTGGCTATCATTCACTGATCACGTGGCTGATCATGCACTGATTAGGAAACTGCTCATGCACTGATCACGTAGCTATCATGCACTGATCAGGTGGCTATCATTCACTGATCACGTGACTGATCAAGCACCGATCACGTGACTGATCATGCACTGAACACATGGCTATCAGGCAATGATCAGGTGTCTATCATGTATTGATCAGGTGGCTATCATGCACTGATCAGGTGGCTATCATTCACTGATCATGTGTCGAATCATGCAATGATCACCTGACTGATCATGCACTGATCACGTGACTGCGCATGCACTTATCACCTAACTGATCATGCACTGATCACATGGCTTCATGCAATGATCAGGTGTCTATCATGCACTGATCTGGTGGCTATCATTCACTGATCATGTGTCGAAACATGCAATGATCACGGGACTGATCATGCACTGATCACGTGACTGATCATGCACTGATCACGTGGCTATCATTCACTGGTCACGTGGCTGATCATGTACTGGTCATATGAAGGATCATGCACTAATCACGTGGCTATCATGCCCGGTTCACCTGACTGCACATGCACTGATCATGTGGCTATCATTCACTGATCACGTGCTGATCATACACTGATCAGTGACTGATCATGCACTGATCACGTGGCTGATCATGCACTGATCACGTGTCTGATCATGCACTGATCACATGGCTGATCATGCACTGATCACGTGGCTGATCATGCACTGATCACGTGGCTGATCATGCACTGATCACGAGCTGATCATACACGAATCATGTGACTGTGCATGCACTGATCACGTGGCTGATCATGCACTGATCACGTGCTGATCATACACTGATCACGGGACTGATGCATACACTGATCACGTGGCTGTTCATGCACTGATCATGAAGCTGATCATACACTGATCACGTGACTGTGCATGCACTGATCACGTGGCTGATCATGCACTGATCACGTGGCTGATCATGCACTGATCACGTGGCTGATCATACACTATCACAGTGTCTGATCATGCACTGATCACGTGGCTGATCATACACTATCACGTGCTGATCATGCACTGATCACGTGGCCTGATCATGCACTGATCACGTGGGTGATCATGCACTAATCACGTGACTGATGATGCACTGATCACGTGGCTATCATGCACTGATCAGGTGTCTATGATACCCTGATAACGTGGATGATCATACACTGATCACATGACTGGGCATGCACTGATCACGTAATTGATCATGTACTGATGATGTGACTGATCATGCACTGGTTACGTGGCTATCATGCACTGATCAGGTGGCTATCATTCACTGGTCATGTGTCGAATCATGCAATGATTACGTGACTGCTCATGCACTGATTACGTGACTGTGCATGCTCTGATCACGTAACTGATCATGCACTGATCACGTGGCTATCAAGCAATGATCAGGTGTCTATCATGCACTGATCTGGTGTCTATCATTCACTAATCATGTGTCGGATCATGCAATGATCACGTGACTGATCATGCACTGATCACGTGGCTATCATGCAATGATCAGGTGTCTATCATGTACTGATCAGGTGGCTATCATTCACTGATCATGTGTCGAATCATGCAATGATCACGTGACTGATCATGCACTGATCACGTGACTGATCATGCACTGATCACGTGGCTATCATGCACTGATCAGGTGGCTAACATTCACTGGTCACGTGGCTGATCAAACACTGATCACGTAACTGATCATGCACTGATCACGTGGCTATCATTCACTGATCACGTGGCTGAACATTCAGTGATCATGTAGCTTTACTGCACTGATCACGTGACTGTGCATTCAGTGATCATGTGGATATCATACACTGATCACGTGACAGATCATGCACTGATCACATGGCTGATCGTACACTGCTAACGTAACTGATCATGCACTAATCACGCGGCTATCATGCTCTACTCAGGTTGCTGATCATGCATTGATCACGTAGCTATCATGCACTGATCAAGTGACTGCCCATGCACTGATCACGTAATGGATCATGCACTGATCACGTGACTGGTCATGCACTGATCACGTGGCTATCACGCACTAATCAGGTGGCTATCATGCACTGATCAGGTGGCTATCATTCACTGATCACGTGACAGATCATGCACTGATCATGTGACTGATCCTGCACTGATCACGTGACTGATCATGCACTGATCACGTGGCTATCATGCACTGATCACCAGGTTGAGCATACACTGATCACGTGACTGAGCATGCACTGATCACTTCGCTATCATGCACTGATCACATGACTGGTCATGCTCTGATCACGTGGATTTTCATACTCTGTTCAAGAGACTGATCATGCACTTATCACGAGATTGATCATGCACTGATCACGTGGCTATCATGCACTGATCTGGTGGCTATCATTCCCTGATCACGTGGCTGATCCTGCACTGATTAGGTGACTGCACATGCACTGATCACGTAACTGATCCTGCACTTCTCACGTGACTGATCATGCACTGATCATGTGGCTGATCACGTGACTGATGATGGCCTGATCACGTGGCTATTATGCACTGATCAGGTGGCTATCATTCACTGACAGGTGGCTATCATGCAGTGCTCACGTTGCTAATCATGCACTGATCACTTAGCTATCATGCACTGATCACCTGACTGCGCATGCACTAATCACGTGACTGATCATGCACTGATCACGTGGCTATCATGCACTGATCAGGTGGCTATCATGCACTAATCAAGTGGTTATCATGCACTGATCACGTGACTGATTATGCACTGATCACGTGGCTATTATGCACTGATCACGTGGCTATCATTCAGTAATCACGTGGTTATCACGCAGTGCTCATGTTGCTGATCATGCACTGCTCACGTAGCTATCATGCACTGATCACTTGACTGATCATGCACTGATTACGTGGTTATCAGGCACTGATCACGTGGCTATCATTCTCCGATCACGTGGCTGATCATACACCTATCACTTGAATGATCATGCACTGATTACGTTGCTATCATGCACTGATCACGTGGCTGAAAATACACTGCTCACGTAACTGATCATTCACTGCTCACGTGGCTATCATGCACGGCTCACGTGGCTGATCATGCACAGATCACATAACTGATCATGCACTGATCACGTGACTGATCATGCACTGATCACGTGGCTATCACACACTGATCAGGTGGCTAACATGCACTGATCAGGTGGCTATCATTCACTGATCACGTGACTGTGCATGCACTGATCATGTGACTGATCATCCTCTGATCACGTGGATTTTCATACTCTGTTCCCGTGACTGATCATGCACTGATCACGAGACTGCTCATGCACTGATCACGTGGCTATCATGCACTGATCTGGTGGCTATCATTCACTGATCACGTGGCTGATCATGCACTGATTAGGTGACTGCTCATGCACTGATCACGTGGCTATCATGCAGGAATCACGTGACTGCGAATGCACTGATCACGTAACTGATCATGCACTTCTCACGTGACTGATCATGCACTGATCACGTGACTGTTCACATGACTGATGATGGACTGATCACGTGACTATCATGCACTGATCAGGTGGCTATCATTCACTGATCACGTGACTGATCATGCACTGATCACGTGACTGATCATGCACTGATTACGTGGCTATCATGCACTGGTCACGTGGCTATCATGAACTGATCACGTTGACGATAATGAACTGATCACGTGACTGAGCATGCAGTGATCACGTTTCTGAATGGTGCTGATCATGTGACTGATCATGCACTGATCACGTGCCTATCATGCACTGACGATGTGACTCAGGAGGCAATAATCAAAGAGCTTAGCAGGCAGGAATCACACAATCAGCATGAAATTGTCAAGCAGCTGAGAAGACAGTAATCACGCACTAATCATGTGGCTATCATTCACTGATCAGGTGACTATCATGCACTGATGAGGTGGCTATCATTCACTGATCACGTGACTGCACATGCACTGATCACATGGCTGATCATGCACTGATCACGTGGCTGATCTTGCACTGATCATGAAGCTGATCATACACTGATCACGGGACTGTGCATGCACTGATCACGTGGCTGATCATGCACTGATAAAGTGGCTGATAATGCACTGATCACGAAGCTGATCATACACTGATCACGTGACTCTGCATGCACTGATCACGTGGCTGATCATGCACTGATAACTTTGCTATCATACACTGATCACGTGACTGATCATGCACACTTGACGTGCCTGATCATGCACTGATCACGTGACTGACCATGCACTGATCACTTGGGAGATAATGCACTGATCACGTGGCTGTCCATGCACTGATCACGAAGCTGATCATACACTGATCACATGGCTGATCAAACACTGATCACGTGCCGGATCATGCACAGATCACATGGATGATCATGCTCTGATCACGAAGCTGATCATACACTGATCACGTGACTCTGCATGCACTGATCATGTGGCTGAACGTGCAATGATCACCTGGCTGATCATGCACTGATCACTTGGGACATAATGCACTGATTACATGACTGATCATGCACTCTTCACGTGCCTGACCATGCACTGATCACGTGGCTGACCATGCACTGATAACGAAGCTGATCATACACTCATCACGTGACTGTGCATGCACTGATCACGTGGCTGAACATACAATGATCACGTGGCTGATCATGCACTGATCACGAAGCTGATCATACACTGATCACGTGACTGTGCATGCACTGATCACGTGGCTGAACATACAATGATCACGTGGCTGATCATGCACTGATCACGATGCTGATCACACACTGATCACGTGACTGTGCATGCACTGATCACCTGCCTGATCATGCACTGATCACGTGGCTTACCATGCACTGATCACGAAGCTGATCATACAATGATCACATGGCTGATCATACACTGAACACCTGCCTGATCATGCACTGATCCCGTGGCTGATCATGCACTGATCACGAAGCTGATCATACACTGATCACCTGACTGTGCATGCACCGATCACATGGCTGATCATGCACTGATCACGTGGATGATCATACACTAATCACGTGGCTGATCATGCACTGATCACTTGGAGATAATCAACTGACCACGGTGACTGATCATGCACTCTTCACGTGCCTGACCATGCACTGATCACGTGGCTGACAATGCACTGATCACGAAGCTGATCATACACTGATCACGTAACTGTGCATGCACTGATCATGTGGCTGAACATACAATGATCACGTGGCTGATCATGCACTGATCACGAAGCTGATCATACACTGATCACGTGACTGTGCATGCACTGATCACGTGGCTGAACATACAATGATCACCTGGTTGATCATGCACTGATCACGATGCTGATCATACACTGATCACGTGACTGTGCATGCACTGATCACCTGCCTGTACATGCACTGATCACGAGGCTGACCATGCACTGATCACGAAGCTGATCATACACTGATCACATGGCTGATCATGCACTCATCACGTGGATGATCATGCGCTGATAACCTGGCTATCATACACTGATCACGTGACTGAATATGCACTCTTCACGTGCCAGACCATGCACTGATCACGTGGCTGATCATGCATTGATCACCTGGGTGATCAAGCACTGATCACATGGCAGATCATACACTGATCACGTGACTGATCATGCACTAATCACGTTACGGACCATGCCTAGATCATGCGGCTGATCATGCACTGATCATGAGGCTGTTCATGCCCTCATCACGTGTCTGATCGTACACTGATCACCTTACTGATAATGCACTGAACACGTGCCTGATCATGCACTGATCACGTGGCTCACCATGCACTGATCACGTGGATGAACATGCACTGATCACGAAGCTGATCATACACTGATCAAGTGACTGTGCATGCACTGATCACGTGGCTGAACATGCAATGATCACGTGGCTGATCATGCACTGATCATGAAGCTGATCATACACTGATCACGTGACTGTGCATGCACTGATCACCTGCCTGATCATGCACTGATCACGTGGCTGACCATGCACTGATCACGAAGTTGATCATACACTGATCACATGGCTGATCATACACTGAACACGTGCCTGATCATGCACTGATCAAATGGCTGATCATGCACTGATCACGAAGCTGATCATACACTGATCACGTGACTGTGCATGCACTGATCACGTGGCTGAACATGCAATGATCACCTGGCTGATCATGCACTGATAACTTTGCTATCATACACTGATCACGTGACTTATCATGCACACTTGACCTGCATGATCATGCACTGATCAGGTGGCTGACCATGCACTGATCACTTGGGAGATAATGCACTGAACACGTGGCTGTGCATGCATTTGTCAGATGGATGTACATTCACTGATCACGAAGCTGATCATACACTGATCACGTGACTCTGCATGCACTGACCATGTGGCTGAACGTGCAATGATCACGTGGCTGATCATGCGCTGATCACGTGGCTGATCATGCACTGATCACTTGGGAGATAATGCACTGATCACGTGACTGATCATGCACTCTTCACGTGCCTGATCATGCACTGATCATGTGGCTGACCATGCACTGATCACGAAACTGATCATACACTGATCACGTGACTTTGCATGCACTGATCACGTGGCTGATCATGCACTGATCACTTGGGACATAATGCACTGATTACATGACTGATCATGCACTCTTCACGTGCTGACCATGCACTGATCACGTGGCTGACCATGCACTGATAACGAAGCTGATCATACACTCATCACGTGACTGTGCATGCACTGATCACGTGGCTGAACATACAATGATCACGTGGCTGATCATGCACTGATCACGAAGCTGATCATACACTGATCACGTGACTGTGCATGCACTGATCACGTGGCTGAACATACAATGATCACGTGGCTGATCATGCACTGATCACGATGCTGATCACACACTGATCACGTGACTGTGCATGCACTGATCACCTGGCTGATCATGCACTGATCACGTGGCTTACCATGCACTGATCACGAAGCTGATCATACAATGATCACATGGCTGATCATACACTGAACACCTGCCTGATCATGCACTGATCCCATGGCTGATCATGCACTGATCACGAAGCTGATCATACACTGATCACCTGACTGTGCATGCACCGATCACATGGCTGATCATGCACTGATCACGTGGATGATCATACACTAATCACGTGGCTGATCATGCACTGATCACTTGGGAGATAATCAACTGACCACGTGACTGATCATGCACTCTTCACGTGCCTGACCATGCACTGATCACGTGGCTGACAATGCACTGATCACGAAGCTGATCATACACTGATCACGTAACTGTGCATGCACTGATCACGTGGCTGAACATACAATGATCACGTGGCTGATCATGCACTGATCACGAAGCTGATCATACACTGATCACGTGACTGTGCATGCACTGATCACGTGGCTGAACATACAATGATCACCTGGTTGATCATGCACTGATCACAATGCTGATCATACACTGATCACGTGACTGTGCATGCACTGATCACCTGCGTGTACATGCACTGATCACGAGGCTGACCATGCACTGATCACGAAGCTGATCATACACTGATCACATGTCTGATCATGCACTCATCACGTGGATGATCATGCGCTGATAACCTGGCTATCATACACTGATCACGTGACTGAATATGCACTCTTCACGTGCCAGATCATGCACTGATCACGTGCTGATCATGCATTGATCACCTGGGTGATCAAGCACTGATCACATGGCAGATCATACACTGATCACGTGAGCTGATCATGCACTAATCACGTTACGGACCATGCCTAGATCATGCGGCTGATCATGCACTGATCATGAGGCTGTTCATGCCCTCATCACGTGTCTGATCGTTACACTGATCACCTTACTGATAATGCACTGAACACGTGGCCTGATCATGCACTGATCACGTGGGCTCACCATGCACTGATCACGTGGATGAACATGCACTGATCACGAAGCTGATCATACACTGATCAAGTGACTGTGCATGCACTGATCACGTGGCTGAACATGCAATGATCACGTGGCTGATCATGCACTGATCATGATGCTGATCATACACTGATCACGTGACTGTGCATGCACTGATCACCTGCCTGATCATGCACTGATCACGTGGCTGACCATGCACTGATCACGAAGTTGATCATACACTGATCACATGGCTGATCATACACTGAACACGTGCCTGATCATGCACTGATCAAATGGCTGATCATGCACTGATCACGAAGCTGATCATACACTGATCACGTGACTGTGCATGCACTGATCACGTGGCTGATCATGCACTGATCACCTGGCTGATCATGCACTGATAACTTTGCTATCATACACTGATCACGTGACTTATCATGCACACTTGACCTGCATGATCATGCACTGATCAGGTGGCTGACCATGCACTGATCACTTGG